>NW_026270008.1:0-2769 GCF_000697945.3 Frankliniella occidentalis | reverse complement strand
GAGGCGGGGGATGTCAAGGAGAGGGAGGCGTATACGCGCCGGCCAGGCCCGACTGAGTTGTGTGGCCGCGCCGGCGGCGGTAGGAGACGGGTAGCAGAGAAAGTGATAACGCGCCCCTCCGCCCCACCCCCGAGCCCTTCCGCAGGACGTACGACTCCTCGCCATGCTCCTCACCAACAGCAGCGCCGCACCGCGGTGAAGGGTGGGGTGGGTGGGGCGGGGCGGGGCGGCCAACAGGAACGACAGGCGCAGCTGTCCCCTCGCCAACGCGAAAACGGCGGCTCGCTTGCTCGCACGCAGAAACGCGGCCGCACACCAGCAGCGGCCGGTCACTTACCCATTCCCACCGGGCCACCCCGGCAGCGAGCGCCGCGAGTGAGTGAGAGAGAGGCACAGGACAGCACCAGCATCTGTCTCTCTCTCACTCAGGCGAGCCACGCAGCAAGACGGGCCGCCGCGTTATGGAATAAAGTTATCGGGACGGCAGCAGACAGACGGGAAGCTGCATAATGCAGCGACCTGCAGCCAGTTTTACGGCCCAATTTGCACGCGCACACACAGGCGCGCGCGTGTGTGTGTGAGCCCAAAGCTGAGTGAGTCGTCGCTTCAGGTCGTCGGCGTCCCCGCCCACTCCACACAGGGAGCACCAACAACACCGCACGCACCCACATGTGCGATTCCCTGCACCGCCCGGTAAAATATACATGACAGGTCCCCGAGACCGACCTTTATAGTCAGTGACGGTGGCGTGTCACTAAAGGCGACCTAGTGTCGGGTCAGTGACGCGTCAGTGACGGGGTCAGTATGAAGGGGTCAGTGACGTGACGGCCCGGCGGCCGCGTCGGGTCGGGCCAAGCTGAGGCCAAGCAGGAGATCTGCACGAAAGCGGACGACACGACCATCCGTCTAATTTATAGATGGTCTTGTTGCGGGTCTCAACAAGTGACACGCATGCAGCGCGTCGTGCCGCGCCCCGCCCTCCAGCCGCCCCGCCCTGCCTTACCATCCCACCATACATCACACTCGCGGCGAGTCGACCTGAGTGCTTCCACACGCCCGCGGTGAGGGGAGGGTTGTGCTGGAAGGGAGGGTAGGTAGGAGGTGGGGTTGGGAGCGCTAAGTGATCGCTGAGCAAGAAGTGAGTCGGCGCCACGCAAGCGGGCAGGGCGGAGCGGGGTGGGGTCGGGAGGGGTCAGGTGACTCGGAGGGAACGCCACCACCCCACCGCCCACCGGACCGGAGGAGGCCACGCCCTGCGCGCCCTATGCAACGGCCCCGGCTGTTGGGCGCTTTTGGCCTGCTTGCGCTGTGTGAAGCCCCTTTCACCCTCGTGCAAACCGCAGGGGTCGCCACACACACACACACACACACACACACACACACGCACACACATACGCGCACAAGGCATAACCAGCTGACCCTCCCCGCCCCGGTGCGTGTCCTGCACGCCCGCTGACGGGACACGTCATGTCGCCCGCCATGTTGTTGGCCATTGTAACATAAGGGGAGCAAAACGTTCCCCCGCGGCGACCGGGGGGGGGGGGGCGAGCAGGAAGAGGACGAGGCGAGGGGTAGGTGGGTAGTAGAAGCAAAAGGCGTCGCCGATCATGTCGTCGAGGTAGAAAGCTAGCAGGGGAGGGCGAGGATAGGTTTGACCTCGGCGAATATAGCTGAGGCGGCGGCGGTGGCGGCGCGGAGGGTACGCGCGGGGACGCGAGCGCGGCAGCGCGGCGTCGTGCGGAGGCGTCTGTAAACACACACACACACACACACACACACACACACACACACACACACACACACGGCGGCATACTACACCCGAGCCGAGCCTAGGCTATAGACCAGCGGCCAAGCAGGCGCTATTATACACTCTCTGCCAGTGGGGACGCTCCAATCAACAATACGGCGCGCCCCCGCGCCACCCCGCCCCGGCGCGCGTCCTTCCCTCGGGGGCCCCAGTCCCGAGTCCGCGCCGTCCGGCGTGTGGTGGCGCAATAGGTCCGGACCACCGCCACCACCCCACCCCACCCCACCCGCGGGGCACGAGGACGAGGGTTGACACCCCCGGAGGGCCGGGCCGGTGCGGGGCGGGCAAGGGGACGGAAAGGGTGAGTCAGTACCTCCGCTCTCTCGCCCTGCGCGCTTCGCTTCCAGCAGCGCCACCGCCCCCCGTGCCGCCCATAACCTTGTTAGTTCGCACGCGTCCTCTGCCAAGGCCCTCCAATAAGCCCTTCGCTATATCCTCTCCAGGATCCAATTCCCTTTCTCTCTGCGCCACCCCCCGCCCTCTCTCTAGTTTGCTGCGGGGCGGCGGGTGAGCGCGCCTCGGGGGTCCTACGAGGACGTCCCTTGCGCTGCGCTCGCCGTCTCGGCCGCGATTGACTTGTAATGAACGAGGACAGAGGAGGCTTGCGAGCTTGCCGCTGCCCCTGCTGAGGCTGCGGACGCACACCAAAATGTAACGCATCGTGACAACGACCAAGCAACGACCAGCGCGCTAGCTAGGCCTCGGGGAAGGGGCCGCGCGGACACACAGGCCGCGCACGCAGAGTGGAACCAACTCTGCCATTTTCTAATCCAAGTCGTCCCGCCTGTCCCGCCGGCCCCGTCCCGGCCTCCCACTCGCCCGCTTAGCTCGCCGATAATAGAGCGCTGGCCCCCGCCCGGCCCGGCCGCGGAGCACCGCGGAGTGCTCGCGATGCAAGCGCCGCGGCCAGAGAGTGGCACACTACGCACAAGTGAGTGGTTTCAAAGACGCATTTTCTTTTA
>NW_026270007.1:6808-7486 GCF_000697945.3 Frankliniella occidentalis | reverse complement strand
CCGCTCGGCGCCGACCTGAGCGTTAGAGACGCTCCGAGCCCTAGACAAAGAGCCGAAGAGGGACGCGACACACAGGAAGAGAGCCGTGATAATTGTGTCGTACGTACTAAAGACATTAGAAATGACTTCTTTAATGGGCAGCCCGCTATGACTTTTATACATGCCACGGAAGATTAATCTTTTGGCAGGAAATAGGCGCGGGCGCGTTGCGGTGATAAAAGTTTGCGGGTCATTGGAAGTATGGGAGGGGGGGGGGCTAGCCAAACCCTACGGAGGTGTGATGAAGGAGCCCTGGCCAACAGAGGATGGTGGTGGTGGGCGCGTGCTGGGCCGCGGTGCTGCGGTGCCGCGGTGCCGCGGTGCGGTGATGTGGCAGTCCAGGTGGGGCCAATGCACTCGCCTCCGCCGCGCCCCCGTTGGACCCAGCCCAGCCCAGCCCAGCGGCCTGCACGAGGGCCTCGCCCGTCCACCAGAGGCTGGGCCGCACGCCGCGCCGGGCTGCAGGAGGGGTGGCCGCCCCGGGGCCGCCGCCAGGCGGTGCGCAGGCGCAGCCGTTGCTCGGCGGGGCAGGCGGGGCGCTCGGAGCGCTCCGAGCGGGCCAGCGAGCGCCCGCCGAGGCCGGCGCAGGCAACCCATCGCGCACGGCAGTATATTGGTCTGCCGCCTGCCGCGCGAGTG
>NW_026270007.1:0-254 GCF_000697945.3 Frankliniella occidentalis | reverse complement strand
AGGGAGCCGGGCCGGGGCGGCGCGGGGACGCGTGGCGGGAGAGGGACCCGCGGGGGTGGCGGGGCGCTGGAAGCAGTCGCCCAGTCGCCTGTACTGCGCTCAATTGGAGTAGCTGATTTCGTTCTTCACATTCTGTTTGTTCTTATTTTCACACTTGTCAAATGCGCGTGTAAGTCACGCACACGCGCAATGTGAAAAACGAAATTTTCCATGTGTAAATGTTGTACTGTATCGACGACCAATAATATATGGGA
>NW_026270006.1:2306-3402 GCF_000697945.3 Frankliniella occidentalis | reverse complement strand
TCAACGGCAACCTCCACGGTCTCGGCCCCCGCAACTGCACCCGCCGACTCTGTTGCTAGACTGGAAGAGCTTTCGAAGCAAGTCAAGGCTATAGTCCGTTTGACTCAAGCTGAGTCAGCCGCGGCCGGCGCGTCGCAGGCCAAAAATGGCCAGGCGCGTGGCCGCGGTGGCAACAGAGGAGGAAGGGGAGGTGGTGCCTATGCCCCCTATGCCACAGTACTACCCTGCGCCTCTCTCTTGGCCCATGGAAGCACTGCAAGGACAAGGTCAAGGCATGGTACAGTGGCCACTCGCATAGCCGCGCCGCACGGTTCTCCTCTCTAGGCCGGCGCGGCTATGAGAGGGACCCCCATCTCCGCTAAATGGCCGTCCGAAGGATGAAGCCACAGTGCTGTATGTGTTATTTAGCTTCAAAGCTGTTGAACAGTAATCAGAGAACAATCAGAATCCACGCCAGCAGTGTATGGTGGTGAGCAGTGGTGTCAGGGTAGTAGAGCTTAGCGCAGCTATGAGAGGCGCGGCTATGCGAGTGGCCACTGTAGCTGCGGCTGGTCCAGCTATCGTGGCCATGCCAACCCCGCCCCCGTCGGGAAACGGAAAGTAGCCTCTCTGAGCTCTTGTGCTGACGGGACAGATGAGGTTAATCCCGGGCCGCGTGCCCCGCCGTCCAAGTTGCGTCTGAAAGACGTCAACGGTGGAGTGTCCCTCCTGTACGGACCCCGCGCGGGGCAGCTCGTGGTGGGTACAGTCCGGTTCAAATTTCTAATTTCTGAAGCAGAGATTAAAGACGTGTGTAGTCGGTATGGCTTTCATACGCGGCAACAGAGGTATCGTTGGCACAGACGGACTTCAGTTTACACTCAGAAATCCGGTAACAAACGCGAAATTTAGCCATCCATTCGCACTCAAGCCCTCCCTGGATGTCGGAAAGTTTGGCGCCGGCTGTGTGTACGCCGTAGCTAGAGCTACGGTGAGAGTGGAGATCCAACCCTTCAGTACAGCTCCCTGCACAATTCAATTATCTGGTCCTTCAGACATCCCAGATGATGATGTGCCGCAGTTGGCTCAGGTACTTCGAGCTCGGTGTGTCCTCGCA
>NW_026270006.1:0-1401 GCF_000697945.3 Frankliniella occidentalis | reverse complement strand
TCGAATCCCGGCCACTCCCATTCCGCGTACGCAGGAACTTTTAGAACATTTGGCGGGTAGGGAGTGGAACACCCACGCCGATCTGGCGTCCGGTTATCACAACCTCATGGTTGCAGAGGAGGACATCTGCAAAACCGCCGTCGCTCTGCCTGACTCACTTGGGAGTAGTGAGACCAATTATGTAGTGACTAGTTATTATGACTCTGCTTTTCTCGGTCGCTGTAGGTCCAGTGACCTTGTTCGTGCTTTTGTGAAAAATTCCCCTCTAGTCTGTTGTCACGCCTTCTTTTAGTGGGCATGGATGGTCCAAATGTTAATTTTAAGTTTTTGAAAGATTTGCAAATCTACCTTAAAGGACTTCACGAGGCGGATGATCCCGTTTTGCTAGTCATGGGCTCCAGCGGGTTGAATGTAGTTCACAATGCTTTCAAAGAAGGAGTTAAAGCTACTGAGTGGAATATAGTGTGTTTTTAAGGTCACTGTACAATGTGTTTAAAGATGTGCCTGCTCGTCGAAGCAAATACACGGAATGGACGGGATCCTCCACCTTTGGACAAAAGTACTGTGCTGTTAGATGGCTAAATAATGCGTCTTGTGCAGACGTAGGAATCAAAGTTCTGCCGAATCTAGTCACTTTTATTGACAAAGTGGAGAAGGGCCCTAAGGAGGATAGAACAAAGTCTGCGAGCTTCTCGTTCTTGGTAAAAGCGGTGAAAGACAAGCTATTGGGGGCAAAACTAGCATATTTCTCCTACGTCGCCCGCATGGTGGAGCCTTTTCTCACTGTATACCAAACAAATAATCCCATGGCCCCATTTCTCTACACTGATCTGTCTGCTCTTTTGAAGGATTTACTGAGCTTATTCGTTAAGGCTGACTATTTAAATAGTAGTACTAACATTAAAGATGTAGAGTATGAAAACAGTGACAATCTCATTCCTGCCAAAGAGTTTAAATTTTCCTTTTCTGTAAAAGAGGCTTTACGCAAGGTAGAAAAAGTCACTGCCAGAGAAATGCTTGAGTTCAAACAGGACTGTATTTTAATCTTACAGAAAATGATGAAGAAAATGTTAGACAAGAGCCCCCTGCCTTACAAGCTGAGCAAAAGTGTTACATATGCTGATCCTGAACTTATAGTGAAGTCTGACAGTACTGCTCTCGCAGATATGAGCTTGGAATTAGACAGTAAAATAAAAGAAATAGAAAGCAAGATGCAAGAAGAAGAAGAAGCAATTTAGGTAACTAGAGAGGAAGTTACAAGAGAAACGCTCAAATAAAGAAATTGTCTGTGGTGGTTTGAAGTTAGACATGCCATGGAAGCTCATGCCACTCACCTTAAAAAATCATGCCTACCGGCAGGCAACAATGGTTGGACAACATCCTCGAACAACGTAAGGCAGA
>NW_026270005.1:2661-4116 GCF_000697945.3 Frankliniella occidentalis | reverse complement strand
CTCTCATCCTAGCTCCGGGCTTTTCTCTCTCTCTCTCTCTCTCTCTCTCTCTCTCTCTCTCCCTCTCTCTCTCTCTCTCTCTCTCTCTCCGGACTTCTCGTCTCACTCGCGCGCGATATTCCTCGAGCTCTTTGAGAGAGTGTGGATCAGAAGACAGAGCACACGGGAAACTAATCAGGCGCATCGGGGCGAGGAGGGCGGCGAAGGGAGAGAGCGAGATAGAAGAGGGAGCGAGGGAGGCGAGAGAGGCGGGAGAGAGAGAGAGAGAAGGGACCGAGTGGGCGGAAGGTCCTAAGTGCCCCCACTAATTGGTTTTATTTTCTTGCCCCCGTCCCTTATTCCTCTCTCTCTCTCTCTCACCCTCCCTCACCTCGCTCACCTCCCGTCCGGCGTTGGGGTGACTTAGGGGACTGGGCGTGGGTGACGGCGAAAGTGGGGGGCAGGAGGAGGAGGGGGTGATATCTGGCTATAAAGGGGATCGGCCCACAGAAGACGGCCGGCCTCGCCCCGCATCCCCCCCTCTCAGGTAATATAATACCCGAAAGGCTGACCACCCGAAACTTTAGACCTGATAAGGCCGAGAGAGCACCTGCTGTGTGTGAGTGTGTATGTGATGCGGGGAAGGGAGTAGGTATGTATGTGTGCCTGGCTTTCTGTGTATGTTCGTGTGTGTGTTTGTAACGGAAAATGGAGGTGGGGGAGGGGGCGTGTCCACTGCGTCCAGACGAGCCCGACGACGCCCACCCAAGGACGACGACGTCGTCGTCCCCTAAGCTTTTTCATGAGAAAATTTTGTTTATTGTGTCTGAGGCAGAAAAAGAGAGCGGAGAGAATAGGCGAGGCAACTGTTTGGACAGAAGCGCCCCCGCCTCGTGCCCGCCCCCTCCTCCTCCCCCCACGAGTGCACCGCCCTTGCTAATCTTGTTTAGTTCCCCCCTTCCGCCCCCTTCCCTCTGCGCCCCGGGCCAGTCCTGCTGGGATAGGTCCAAATGTAAGACACCGAGACAGAGCGCGCGGCAGAGGAGAAAAACGTCGTATATCAAAATTTCCATGAAATATTTTAACGCCTCCGCTCTCGTACCCCAGGGCCCACAAGGGGAGTCGGAAAGGGGTGGGGGGGGGCACCCTCGCGACCCTTCAGCCCGAACAGAGGCCCAGAGGCCGCCGCCCCCCAGGACCCGAGCCAGCATCCCATATCTGGACCTTTGTATCACGGCACAGCCCCTTTTCACATCTCATCGCGAAATATTATTCCCGCCGTGACGACGATATTGACTGAAAGACATGACTGGGGGAGAAAGGGGAAGGGGGAGAGGGTGGGGAGGGGAGGGAAGAAACACAACAGTGTTTGCCCCATAGTCCCCCGTGTGACGAAGAAGTTTTCTCTTCGCGTTCCCTTTTCCCCTCCACCCAGCCTGAGGCCATGTAACGAGAGAGACAGGGCAAGAGAGAGAG
>NW_026270005.1:0-286 GCF_000697945.3 Frankliniella occidentalis | reverse complement strand
AGTGGCACTTAATTGAAATAGCAACGCAATGTAGCAATTATATGGGCCCTGGGAGTGGCGTGCCGGAGGCGATCGCGGAGACACCACGCCCACTTAGCGAGAGGGAGGAGTTCGGAAAACAAAGAAGAAGAAGAAAAATATGACATCAGTCCCGTGTCGTACGGCTTGATAAAACCCCGCCCGGATTGGTAATCCAGCATTAATTACACTTTCAGTCAGTCTCCAGCAGCGACCCTGCCCCTCCGCCGTTCGGTGCCGTCAGACGACTGCGATCTCCATCGCCGCT
>NW_026270004.1:0-5808 GCF_000697945.3 Frankliniella occidentalis | reverse complement strand
CGCGGGCGCCGCACGTTGATGGGGTCGTTGCCGTTGAAGCGGTACAGGTTGAGGTGCGTGGGCCGGCTGAGCCGCGCGGGCACGTCCTCCCAGGCGGGGCCCATGAGCTGCCCGATGAGCGGGTCGTACACCTTGCCGCCGGGCATGTGCACCAGCGACACCACCGTGTCGAGCAGCCCGCCGCAGAAGTCGATGGGCAGGTACAGGTAGGGGTTCGAGTCGTAGACGATGTGGCCGTACGGCGAGCGCATGATCTCTCGGATGCCCTCGCCGTACTGGTTGAACACCATGACGGGCGTGCCGCACTGGTCCGTCGCGATGTAGTACTTGTGGCGGTACACCTGCGCGAAGACGAGGTGGCCGCGGTCGTCGTACATGAACGACGTGAGCTTGCCGTCGCGCGGCGAGTATACCTGCGTCACCTGCGGGCCGAGGGGAGCGAACAGGGTATCAAAGCGATGTCGTGGTCGCTCAGTCGGCGGGTCAATGGCACCGCGCGGCTTACCTCGTTGGGGCGCTTGTGGTTGGTGTAGAAGAACTGCGTCACGTTGCCGTAGTTGTCCTTCCTGACGGAAAGCCGGTCCAAGTGGTCGTAGTAGTACCGGACGTCAAAACGACCTCGCTTGTTGGTGCGCACCTGCGGACGGGGCACAGAAAGTTTAGCAAAGAACGAAACTTCATGTCAATCAAAGCCTGCCAGTGCGCTATACAGCGCTAGGCCACCACCCGCGTCGGCACTCACCAGCAGCCCCTTGGCGTTGTAGTGGAAGCGCTCCTCGCGCGCGTTCTGCACCACGAGTCCCCGGCTGTCGTAGCGGTACACGCCCTCGCCGAACTTGACGACGCGGTCCATCTGGTTGTACTCCATGGGGATGGTGTTGCCCCGGTAGGTGAGCGAGAGCATGTTGCCGTTGGGGTCGTACTCGAAGCTCCACGGCTCCTGCGCCGCCACGCCCGCCAGCTGCCCGTCAGCGTCCCACGTGAAGTTCTTGACGTTGGTGTACATGTTGACGCCCACGTTCCGGGTGTAGGTGCGCGTCTGGCTGATGCGGCTGCGGACGGAAAGTGGACAAGGGTTAACATCGTCGTTTAGCGAACACTTGGAACTAGTTTTCGGTATAAATGCGAGAGGCACGGCATTTCTACTCACCCACGCGAATCGTAGGAGAACTCCATGCGGAAGGCCTCCATGTTGTGGATGGTCACGGCCACCTGCACCTCCTGCATCATGCGGTTGGTGGTGCGGGTGAACACGGCGGTGCCGTCCGCCAGCCGGGTCTCGTTGCCGTTGGAGCGCTGCACCTGGAACTGGCCGAGCTGCGTGGCGGCGCCGGTGCGCGGCGAGTAGGCGAGCGTGTGCTCGGGCAGGGCTTGGCCGCTGACGCGGCCCGCCACCGAGACGACGCGCAGGTTGTCGTCGAACTCGTAGCTGATCTTGGCGTTGTTGAGGCCGGTCTTGGGGCCGAACTCGATGCGCTCCTCGGCGAGCACGCCGCCCGAGTAGCCGTAGTCCCAGCGGTAGTCGAGGTCGCGCTCCGAGTGCTGCACCGAGCTGGCCAGCCCCGTCTGCGCCGAGTAGCTGATGCGCGTGCGTCCGTCGCCGTGCAGCACCTCGGCCAGCTTGCCAGACGCCGTGTACTTGTAGATGACGCGCGCGCCGTCGCCCGGGTACACCGTCTGCAGCAGCAGCCCGCTGTACGAGAAGTGCTGCAGGTAGGGCCGCGGGGCGCCGGGCGCCGTGTAGGTGGCGCGCAGGAAGCCCAGCGACGGCTGCACGGACAGCGAGTGGTGGGTGCCGCTGGGCAGCGTGATGTGCCGCAGGCCGCCGTCGCTGTCGTAGCGCAGCTCGAACCTCCGCTTGCTGGGCAGCGTGATGACGGTGGGCTGCGGGGCAGGAGGAGGGGAAGGTTAGCGACAAGGGGCAGGTGTACTAGAACAAAGTAGAAGAGAGTAGTTCTTTACCAAAAACCCAAAATTCCGGGTGATTTTTTTTACTCTCTAAAATTAAAGGTATTCATGAAATATGAACTCATGCCAAATCTGGGCTCTGTAGATCAAACGGTTCAGAAGATATAAATTCTTAAAGATTTGAGGCAAAAATAGCGGCTTTCAAGGATGGTGTAGGTATAACTCTATGAAAATGTCCAGTGAGGTGAAATCTGACCAGACCATTTGAAAGAGGGTAAAAAACTGATTCTAAACCACCAATGTCAAAAAGTTGGATTTGAGTTTTCTACCCTTCAATCAAAGATATCAACAAAATTTAGCATATTAGCGTAACTCTCATAGCAAAAATATATGGTCTCCAATTGTCACCAAATTTGGTGTACAGTTTCTTCTAAGGTCCCCTAACATTCTCTCATTTTTGTGGGAAGGTAATATTTAAACCTTTTTTTAAAATATTTAACATAGAAAAAGTAGTAATTTTTTTTTTCAATATTACCTTCCCACAAAAATTACAGAATGTTAAGGGACCTTAGGAGAAACTGTACACCAAATTTGGTGACAATTGGAGACCATATATTTTTGCTATGAGAGTTACGCTAATGCGCTAAATTTTGTTGATACGTCTAGTCACTGGACATTTTCATAGAGTTATACCTACACCACCCTTTACAGCCGCTATTTTTGCCTCAAAACTTTAAGAATTTATATCTCCTGAACCGTTTGAGCTACAGAGCCCAGGTTTGGCGTGGGTTCATATTTCATGAATACCTTTAATTTTTGAGAGTAAAAAAAATCAGACCCGGAATTTTGGGTCAAGGATAAAAAGAATTACTCAAGAAGCGATTGCGCTTACCACGTTGAGATCGTCGTAGGTGAACTGGAGCGCGCCGTCCTCCGGAGTCGATATTTCGGACAGCAGCCCCTTCCGGTCGTAGCTGTACTTCTCGAGCTGGTTGCCCCAGCGCCACGAGTCCACCCTGCGGAAGCGGTCGTACGAGATGTTGACGGCCGCGCCGCCGTTGGCCAGCGTCCAGGCGAGCGGGAGTCCCTCGTGGTCGAGGCTGACGACGAGCAGCGGCTGCCCCTCGCGGTCGTAGAAGGTCTGCCGGCGGACGGCCTGGTCGTACTCCATGGCCAGCACACGGCTGTGGTTGACCCAGAGGTCCTGGTGCAGCTTGTGCTGCGAGCTGCCCGCGTCGCCCACGATGTTGTAGCTCCACGCCATGGCGTTGGGGCCCGGCGCGGACGGCGACGCGGACACCACCTGGTCGCTCCACATGGGCAGCATCTCGGCCTCGACGGGCAGCGCCAGCTCGAGGAGCGGGTGGCGGCGGCGTGCGGCGCACGTGAGCTCGCCGCCCCAGGGCGCGAAGGGCCCGCGGACGGTGAGCGAGCCGTTGCGGTAGCTGGCCGCCTCGCTGACGCGCAGCCCGTCCGAGATGAAGAGGCGGCGCGCGCCGCGGCCCGCCATGCGCAGCGTCACGGCCTGCTTGTCGGCGGCGGGCTGCTGCGGCGCGCTGGTCGCCATGGCGACGGCGGCCTGCGGGGCCAGCACCTCCACGGCCAGCCCGTCGTCCAGAGAGATGCGCGAGCGCAGCTCGATGGTCTCGCCCGTGGCCAGGATCACCTGCGTCACGCGGCCGAGCTCGTCGAAGCGGTACATCGACGTCTTGCCGCCCGCACCCTTGGCGTCCGCCCGGCTCGTCAGCAGCCCCGTGTTGGAATCGTAGTGCAGGTCGATCTCGGAGCGGCCCGGCTCGGAGAACTTCTCCAGGAAGCCGATGCCCGAGATCTTGAGGTCCGACTTGTGGTCCTGCGTGTTCTCGATGGTGCTCACCACGTTGCTGTAGTCGCGCAGGAACAGGATCTTGTTGCCCGCCGCGTCCGTCACCGTCGACAGCTTGCCGAAGCTCGTGTTCTTGGAGTAGAGGAACGTGTAGCGCGTGTTGCCGGAGGTCAGGTCCCGTGTGGCGACGTGCTGGCCGTACCGGTTGAACACGTACACCTCCCCGGTGGGCGGGAACGGGATACGGAACTCGCCGTTCTCGTCGTGGGTTGGCAGGTAGTGCTCCAGGGCGAGGACGTGTAGGCTGCCCTGGTCCGCCACGTGCAAGACGCCGTCGGGCGACACCACCATGGCCGAGATGGACGTGAACTTGGCGTTGGACGACAACAGTGTCTCACGCGAGTCCTTACCGGCTGAGGATCCTGCCGAAGGGTCGTCCTGGGGCAGGCCACCGCAAGTACAGGCGGGACTAGGACCAGGACCCGCGGTGGTGCCGGGGCCCCATGTGGCGTTCCTACTCTCGCAGGAGCAGCCGTGCATCGGGAAGAAGGCGTCCTGAGGCTGCGGCCGCCCAGCGAAGTCGGACATCCGACCGGCCGAGTCCACCACGCGGATGGCGTTCACCTTGCGCGAGTCGGCCTCGGCGATAAACAGCTCGCCGTTGGGGCTGAACGCGATGGATAGGATGCTGCCCAGGACGGTGGAGGTGGCCTCGGAGCCCTCCTCGCTCTCGAGCTCCTCCTGCTTCTTCTTGTCGTCCGGCTGGGTAGCGCCTCGCGCGCCCGCGGCCTGCGCCTCCTGCTGCTTGCCCGTCTTTGCCTGCTGCGGCTCTGCCTGCTCCTTGCCCGGCGTGTCCTGCTGGCCCGGCTGGTCCTTGGCCCCGCACGTGGACGCGTGGCAGTGCAGCGGCATGCCGGCCACCACCTTCACCTTGCGGTCGCTGGTCAGCTTGAGCACGAGGTGGTCGTCAATGAAGTGCAGCGAGCCGTCGAGCGGGCTGAGCGCCAGCCCCGTGGGCCACTGCAGCTGCGCCTGGGCCGCGGGGATGGCACCGTAGCACGGGATGGGCTGCCACAGGTTGTGGTGGCCGTGGTGCCCCACCAGAGTGTGGATGATGCCCTTCGGGTCCACGGCGCGGATGTTGGTGCCGTCCGCGATGTACATGGTCTTGTCGGCCGCGATCACCAGCCCCTTAGGGTGCGCGAGGCGCGCCTGCAGGGCAGGACCCTCGTCGCCGCAGTGGTTCTCGTCGCCCGGGACGCAGCGGTCACCAGACCCCACGGCCGGCTCCGAGTTGATGCGCGGGTCCTCGATGTTGGGGCCGAGCTGCAGCACGCGCAGGATCTGGTGGCGCTCCGTGTCGGACACGTACAGGTGGCCGTCAGCCGGCGACACGGACAGGTAGTACTGGTGCGAGACCTGCGTTGCGCTGCGGAAATACATAGGAGCGTTAGTTGGTCTGCACGGGCGACACAATAGAGAATGGACGGGTGCCGGTACGAACTTACCTGAGCTGCAGCACGGTATAGATGTTGCCGTCCGGGGTGACGCGTCGGATGAGGTTGAAGTCGCCGACGTAGAGCGAGCCGTCCGGGCCGGAGGCCAGCGCGACCGGGGTGAGCAGGCGCGCGTCCCGCGCCACGCCATTGCAGTCCTCGCACTGCAGCGACCGTTGCAGCCCCGTGCCCACCACCACCTTGATGGTGCGCGGGTAGCGCTTCAGGTGCAGCGTGGAGCCGTCGCCCTTCTGGAGGATGCCTATGAAGCAGAGGAAAAGTGTTAACTAGGCTCGAGGTAGGCGGTACGACGCGGCTGCGCGAAGGGTTGGTCTGACACACAGGCGCGAGGTAGGCCGTACCGCACGGCACGGCTGCGCGACGGGACGGTCTAACACACAGGCGCGAGGTAGGCCGTACCGCACGACACGGCTGCGCGACGGGACGGTCTAACTCAAAGGCGCGAGGTAGGCCGTACCGCACAACACGGCTGCGCGACGAGACGGTCTAACTCACAGGAGGCCGTACCGCACGACACGGCTGCGCGACGCGACGGTCTAACTCACAGGCGCGAGGTAG
>NW_026270003.1:6935-7491 GCF_000697945.3 Frankliniella occidentalis | reverse complement strand
TACAACCTTAGAAAGTCCAATATTTAAATCAAGTGCTCTACAAACGCTCCATGCACGTTTTGAAAATAAGTCCTTCAATTCAAAGCAACGTTGGTAGTTGGTACTTTGCTATGGCACTCGATTACATTGACCTGCTTGCCCTCAGAAATACGCCAAATGGTAATTCATCCAAAGACAAAACAGAGTTGAGTGCAAGTGACACAGAGGCCCCCCTCCTCCCCCTCCTTTTCCCTTTCCGCCGCCTCCATCTCACCCCTCCTCCCCCAGACAGCTGCGGGGCCGGCTGGGTCTCGTGCAGGTGGTGATGACCACGGCGTTAATGCACTTGACGGGGCCCCGCGCCGGCTCAGGAGGGGTCGGCGCCCACCTCAACGCCTGTTGCTCGGATCCCCCTTCCGCGGCGGCGCTCTCCCGGTCACGCCCCCTCAGCGGACGGGTCTATATCGTTTGTACGACCCGCGTTTCTACGACCTGGCTATTCCGGACCGACGCAAAACCATTTGTCCGACCTACATTTTCTACTTCGGGGACCCCTCCTCCTCCGCAGCCGGCCAGC
>NW_026270003.1:0-639 GCF_000697945.3 Frankliniella occidentalis | reverse complement strand
CGGGGGCGTGTCTGCTGTGGGGCGTAACACGCGAAGGTCATTCCATCTCTGGACCCCGCGGCGGGCTCAGGGCGAAGAGAAAGAGAGAGGGGGGAAGGGGGGGGGCAGGGCGCGGCAGTGGGGGACTTGCCTCGTGGATTTGGCTGGCTGGGCTGGGCACGGCTCGGCGGCCGCGCCGGTGTCGCTGTTGGCGCATAGATGGGTGGTGGAGGGAGTGGGGTGTGGGAATATCGACCGACTGCTTGCCAACCCTACCACCTGCCTCCTCCCTTCCCCATTACCCCACCGCAGTCGTGCGGGTTGACATGTCGCATTGTCAGGCGAATAAATGGCTCCACTTTCAAATGCACGTAATATTAAAATATTTTTCTAGTTTATCATCTGAGCAGGCGTTACAAATTTACCAGCATCATTGTGTGGTACACTGCTCAGCTTGTTTTGATCAAAGTTTCGCCTCTTGTCAAAAAGGTACAAAAATAGTGACAACAAACACGGTTAACCTTTTGTCGTTTTTCATCCTTCTGGACCACGGCCCCCCTTAATTTTTTCCCACTCTCTTTGGTGTCCCGCTGCACAATGCCCCGGTACCCGGAGGTACCTAGTACCCAAACCGGCCTGCTAGATGGATCACTCCGGTGT
>NW_026270002.1:4965-5278 GCF_000697945.3 Frankliniella occidentalis | reverse complement strand
GGTATACATCGTGGTATTACTGTTTTCATTGATTTCGTCCAAAATAAAGTAACATGGCAACTTAACAGCGTATTTTCGTTATACTTTAAATCCAATTACGGCACGCTCGTGTGCGTGTGTGTGGGGGAGGTAGGGGGAGGGGAATAGATTCACGAATGGGACTGCGGTAGGATAAGGAGGGGCAGGGACGCGCAGCGAGGGCGGCACGGTTATGTGCTCCATAAAGGCAATCGTGGAAAGAGAGAGGTTTCGGACGGAGCGGATCGGAACCGGGCGAGAGATAGAGGTGTGGGGACGGCAGAGGTGCGGGAGC
>NW_026270002.1:0-1010 GCF_000697945.3 Frankliniella occidentalis | reverse complement strand
CCTCTAAAGTAGCGCGGCCAACTGAGAATGTTTCGTTTGACTTCCCACCGCTAAATACGCGCCTTCGCGCCGCTGCGGCACCCAACCACCACGTGTGTCCAGACCCCTAATTTTTTTCTGAAGGAAAGATGCGATTTCCCACTTTCTCCTTTTACGTGGCGGACGCAATCCTCTTTTCTAAACGGCACCACTCGTACGGCAAAAGCGAAAAGGAGACAGAATCGCCACCTGTCGTCAAAAGGGATGGAAGGAGGGGGTGGGGAGGCACGTAACGACAACGACGACAATCTCCATGGCAAATAAACACGACACAGAATTAAGAAGGGTGACTTCAGCAACAAGTAGGAAAGCAGTGGGCACGTAATAAACGAGCGAAAGTTGTGTGGTTATCGGGAACGGGTTGACGGCTCCCGGTTTAAACGAACAAGACAATTAAACTGATTTCGATGTATTTCTTGACTAAAACGCACTGTTTGGTGTTAATTTCGCGCTGCTTCTCGTTTATTTTGCGTGCAGGTGGTGTACGAGTACGGCCTATTTCAAAATAAGCGAATTCCCCCTCCATGGCAAAGTTTACCTCTCAACCTTCTCCTTCCAGTCTTTGGCGGAAGCTTTTGCGCTAAAGAGTGCACGACAAAACGTTTCCTCTGCTGGCGCACGATGACACATGTCACGTCCGTTTTCCCCGGGGAGTTTGACGGTTCTGTAATAGCATAGGAGGCTTCCATGATGGGCAAGAAGAAGCAGACGGGGCAGGCAGACAGAGACAGGCAGACAGACGGAGCAAAAGACGTTCGTCACGACGAGCAAGAAGACACCATCCTCGTCAGCGTCAATTTTCTACCCCCATCCCTTTCCCCGTCCCTCTATCCTCTTCTGTCCTTACACCACCTCCTCGCCCCCGTTCTCCAGTTCCCTCCCCTGGCGTCAACAACATTGCTCGCCGCCGCTCGTCATGCGTCGTGTCTTCGGAATATCAGAACAAAAATACACCAGCATTCGCACGCACA
>NW_026270001.1:8741-9881 GCF_000697945.3 Frankliniella occidentalis | reverse complement strand
GAGATATCGCGAAGCCTGTTACGCGAGACGTGGTCTGGCGTACATCTACCTAGGTTTAAGTGTTAACGAAAAATTATCATAATACAACGAGTTCCTATCATAAAATTACAAACTTTCAAAACGTGAATACATTTTTTAACCCGAACCTAATGAAAAAGTCTTTATCAGGTGGACGATTCATCCTGCCCACTTCTGTAAAGCTGCACGTAGGAATGGTGGTAATTGGCTGAGCGATAGCGAAGCCTATTACTCCAGTGATGATCAAAAAGTTTCGCGTCTGTCTGTTTGTTTGTTTGTCTGTCTGTCTGTAAGCACGATAACTCGAGAACAGTTTGAGCTAGAAGGCTCAAATTTTCAGGGGATGTGACTCATCATTTTTTAAATATTATTCGGCGTAATAGGGGAGCACGCAGACGCAGATTTATTGCACTTTTTCCTTGCGGTATTGAGGTCTGGGGGAGGGGCACAGTATCGTGGATGCTATCGCGAGTGCCACCACCCCGCGAATATTGAAGGCGGGGAGAGGCCGGGAGAGGAGCTGGCTGGGGCGGGGGTCTTGGTTTGTGCCGCGGCATACCAACCGAGTACGGCAAAAAAAAAAAAAAGTAGAAAATAACTTGCGGACCGGGCAAAAATATTGTGCATACTTTCAGAAAATGCATATTGAAATGTGAAAACTTACATCAATATAATCTCTTCAACCAGAGGGCTCATCTATTTTTGGAGTTGTGAACTTAAAATGGGAGGGCTACTTTGCATCACTTGTGAAGTGCGGTTCACAGTCACAGTAAATGTTAATGTATTTTCAATTTTGCACATTTAATTGACATACGGTTGCAAACCTTAACCAATCATTTGTTTTCCTAGTGACATTTGTGGTAATCATCGTTAAACGGCTAAGCTGTACTGCTCCACAAAGCGCAAAGCGAGCATACAACACCGGGGAGAACGGAGTGGGGGAAAGGGGGAGGGTGTAGGCTAGGCAGGTAAACCTTCCAATGAGCTCACGACCGCCACCACTTCAGGGTACTTCAGCTTCAGAGCTCGCGTGTTTTTAGAAGCGAACAAACTCTGTCATTTCGAGAGTGCATATGTCACAGGCCGCTCAAGGCCTTACATCACAGTTGAGCCCCTAGTTTC
>NW_026270001.1:0-364 GCF_000697945.3 Frankliniella occidentalis | reverse complement strand
AAAAAGCAACGTAATCCGGAGGATACTTCAGAGGTAATCCGGGTGATCCGTAATCCGGCTGACACAAAATTTAACAGTCGTTTCCCCCTCGGTGCGGGTGAATAAGCCACAGGGTGAAAAAAATTGAACACGTGTTTGCAACCTGTTATACACTGAAAACTGGTCGGCGTCTTATGATGCCAAAATATTGGCGTCCTTTCGGAAGACGCCAAATTTTAAGCGTCAAATGACGCCAGAATTTTGCGCTTTTATACATTGGACGACAAATCTTGGCGTCTTATACCAGGTGGCTGATTCACGCCGCGCACTTTCGTTGTTATACTGTACTGCATGCACGCGTGCGGACGGGGTGCCTACTCGCACG
>NW_026270000.1:2909-9690 GCF_000697945.3 Frankliniella occidentalis | reverse complement strand
TCCCCCTCTCTCCCCCTCTCTCCCCCTCTCTCTCCTTCCCGTGTGTGTGTGTGTGGTGACACGCGCTGTCAGCCTGTCCTGTTGGACTAACAGCAGTAGCGGTTGTCATTGTAGTTGTGTTGCGGTGGGTGAATATCGAGCAAGTGACAATCGACGCACCTGCCGTTTGCCTGCTCAACTCCCTCCTCTTATCCTGGCGCACACGTTCGATTTGCATTTGCGCCGTCTCCCCTTTCCCTTACACATCCACAAAACTGTTTAGATGATTACAAAAATACAGCGAGGGACAGCCGAGGAGGAGCGTTTTTGTACAGCTATTCGAATGATTTAAACGCCGAATAACTGAATAACTCTTAGTGTCGTTCCCGAGTACTCAGTAAATTCTTATATTTAGTGAAAGCGGTGTATTATGGAAATTACGATAGTTATTTTATGTTACAATACAACTATCCTATACAAATGCCGTCCTTAACGCCATAAAAGAAGAAAGGCCCTAGAACTTGATTTAGTTGTAGTCGTTTGTTCACGAGTGGTTCCCACCACGCCGCTCGGCTCGGGCCGCCAATAGCAGTGCATTTGCATCCTGCCAAATGAGCACTTTCTCTCCCGCGGGCCCCCACACCCAGCGCGCCTCCCCCGCGATGGAACTTCTAATTTTTGAGCTGCCGTCTTCCACGGTCGGTTGAGTTGGCGCTGCCGCGGGGCCGCTGCTTCCTATCTTTCTCTCCCTTGCCTCGTCTCACGTACTGAAACGATAACGCGATTGTGTTTCGTTTCGCATTGACGGTGGCGGCGGTGTGTCGGCACAGTCGGGATTGCTTGCCCGTCTGTCTGGACCAATTGGACCGCGTTGCAAGAATGGGGTTGTTGTGTTAAAGATGGTTGCCTTCTTGCCGTGCTCTACACTGCAAAACCGCGGCAAAAACAAAGCTGTCAAGTCACACCTGTAAAAAGTGCTAAGGCTTTAATTATTATAAAAGATGTAAAAAGATATCTTTTTACAAAGGCATTGAAACTGTGAATAGCACCCAATTTTAGCTCTAATATGCCTTTATAGAAGCATTAAACTTAACATTCCCTAGCACTCCTGCAAAGGTGCGACTGCCATTGTTTAATTTACTACAGGGGATGCGGCACGTTGTGCGCGTGTTATCATGGCTAAAGTAATGAAGGCACCACGCCAAAAACGAAAGAAGGAGGAGACATTGTTTATCACCCGAAATGACCAACCTACAGTGATTTGAACATTCCCAGGTCACTTTTGAACAGGAAATCTTTTAGAACACACTCAGGAAGGAGTGGAAAGTGCGGAACCGTTCACTGTTCAGTGCTTACGGTGAATTTCACCACTAGCTACAGCGACACTGGAGCACCGTACACTGTCAAAATTTTCGTCGTCGTAAAGTTACATTTCTTGTAATTTGGAATTACAAAATAATGCTGTAAATTTACGACGGACCTGTTATGCTCCTCACTGAGTTTCAAGTCGATACAAAGTTATTGTAATTTTACATACGGTGAATTAGGGTGCATCACTGTAACTTACAGTAATATTCACTTCGGAGAAAATTGACCGTAAGCTACAGTGCTGCAGGGTTTGCTGTTGCTTACGGTGAGATTCACAACGTGCGGCAGGGAGGGGCCGTTCACAAATGACGTCACGCAAATTTCGAGCGGTTTTGACTCCCCCCCTCCCCCACGTCACGCGGCTAACCTCACCTTCTAATGCTTTCAGGATAGGACCGTCACGCGGGCAGAGACCCCCTCCCCCCCGTCAGATGCGTGACGTAATTTGTGAACGGCCCCTTATGGCAATCCTATGTTATTGGGACCCGCGCGGTGAGGGTCACGCCGCACTCAACGTGCCACCACACTGTCGCGATGTCGGTTAATGCTGGAAATCGTTAGTCATCATGCCCCTGCTATGATCTGCTTTCGACTACACCTTCCGCACAGTCTCACAGTGCAGTCGCATGGCTCGCATGCGCGCGGAGCCGCGGGAGGTGACCCCGCGTCACGCCACTCGGCTCATCTCATCATCATCATTGTCACACACAAGTGTTGGCGTCCAATCACTGGGCGCACATGTGCAGGCCCACGTGCGGCCTCAGAGGAGTTCGGTCGCGTAGCTGGTAATAAACATGTGCTGCACGCTCGGGCCAGGAAAAGAGTGCGGACGCAGGTGTGGACATTGTTGAGCGCACTCTAAAGTGCACATGTATAGGAAATCACATGTGCGTTACGTTACGCTTAATTGGGGCATGATGACATCGATAGGAGATTGTGATTGTCAGATTTTATTTTACAACACGATCTTGTTTTTAACATGTGTAACAAAAAAACTGCGTGCAATTATTCTACGTTTCTGTAGTTTATAGTATTAACTGACGTACCATTTATACCATGCAAGCGACGACACTAACACTGCGTTTTCAGAAGCTTGGTGATTGTGTT
Organism: Frankliniella occidentalis; assembly: GCF_000697945.3. Classification (NCBI taxonomy): domain Eukaryota; kingdom Metazoa; phylum Arthropoda; class Insecta; order Thysanoptera; family Thripidae; genus Frankliniella; species Frankliniella occidentalis. Next base: position 7,236 of record NW_026270000.1, on the reverse strand, counting down.
TGTGAGGTCAAACTCCGTGGTGGTCAAAGAAGGTTTCACACACAACGCATCGCACCCCTTTTTCTGATGGAGTATCCCCCTGCGCGCTCCGGGGCAGTGTGGAGTCCCTGACATTGCGGGGTATCTGCGTCAGCGCGCGGGGTATAGTGATGACGTAGGCCCACTCGCGCCGGCTGCATAGGCAACCCATTTGGCGCGCCGCCCCTGCCGTCACTGCTGCGCCGGGCTGACGCGCAGCCCATTTTACATTGTATTGGCCAGGCAGCCATTATTAGACAGTCTCTATTTTAACAAACTGCGAGCGTATGCGCGTTTCTAAAATTGATGATGTACTTCGAGGGAGAGTATTATGTTTAAACTTAAAACCACGCCGTGTATTTTGCCGCGCTTTATTTTGTTTTTTGTGTGTTACTGACTGTATTTGTCACCGCCCGAGGCCTACATGTTAGCGTTTCCAGATCCGTCGCATTCCGTCGAGTCCACAGTTTTGACTTTAATGCGGTCACCTTCGCCATCGGGGATCGTCCGGAGCGACACTGACCTCATGTCCACCGCCCCCTCGTAAAACGCATCGTCATGAGCCACATTAACAGGCTGGTGCGAGCATCGCCCAGCATCATGACTGACCAGCGGAGAAACACAAGCAAACGAGAGACTAAGCAGTGAACTTTGAGAACTGACTTTGTCGTGGATTTTGTGGTACATTGTGTTTACAGATGAAAATGAAATGCCAAAAGGGCGTAAATGAAAATGAATATTTTCAGGAGGTACCCCATGCGAATGCTAAAGGTAGATCGAGCAGGTTGGGATTGGGCGTGAGGTTGAGCTTTGGTGGATCATTATTTGAGAGCAACATGTAGCCCACCAACTCAATGGCTGAAATTACCAGACATATAGTGTCGATGGAATATGGTACCTTTTTTAGTCTGTGGGTATTTGAAATTGGGATGCTGGGCTGGGTGCACGTTTTCATCCGTAGTCGGGAAAGAGTCTTCTCACTTGATGCGTGGTTCTAACCCAGGTTGTTACCATAACAAAGCTGTGATGCTATAAGCACCAGCACTATAGGCTCTAGGTCCTATCCTATACTACGAATGATAAAGTCATCCAAGTTTTCATTACAGTTCTACCCACATTTCTGCAGTTTCATTATTCTAATATTGTCTTTTCCTGTTTTTGCTCTTTTTTAACTGGTCCTCCTGTCCTGTTGGTGAAGATGCTAATGCTCCGTCTTCTCTGCTACTTCGCCGAAAAATCGAAGGGCTGCTGAGGGAAGGACAAAGGTTGAGGACCGGTCGAAGGACGAAAGGCACAGCGTGTGGCCCCGCCCCGCAGGTTCTCACGGCAATGGACCGAGCGGGTTTGATGGCGGATCACCCGAACCGAACGGTCAGAGAGGAGTCACTGCTCCTCGTCTCCAAAAAAAATAAAAAATTACACATCTGCCTCTCAATAATAATAATAATTGGTCGCCTCGCAGTAATGTGCGGATCGTGCCGGGGGTCTTACGCCCTGCAGGGCCCCACCTCACCACGCCCCGCCACGCCCTGCCTCACCCCGCCCCGCCGCGCCGGACCCTTCCTCCGCGACCGTTGTGCGTCAGAGAGGGCGCCTTATGAGATGCGGCCGACAGGTTCGCCAACCCCGCAAATATCCATCAAGCAGGAAATGGTATATTAATATAACGCTTTGCTGCAGCCCGGCCGGTGAGCTCATTCTCCTCATTGTCAATGAACCCACCGGAGGCGGAGCGGTGATAAAAAAGGGGGGGGGGCAATTGCGGCGTGGCTGCGTTTGACCGGTGAGTCGGAGTGACGGTAGGGAAGCCCCCGCGGGGGTATGAGTGGGACGACTGTCTCTAGCCGGGACGCAAACAGTGCAGCAGCAGCAGTAAAAATAATATATTGCGGGAAAAGAACACATTTTACTTTTATGCGACACTTTGCCACAAACTGTTTTCGCGTGGTAAACGTGCTGTAGTATTAATCTTGGGCTCCAAACTCATTGTTAAAAATATTTTGTGAATTCCCAACACTGTTTACGATACGAAGCAACTGTTATCACAACACTTCTTTGTTGTCAAGATTCACCTGTTGCATTTTCGAACCGCGTCTGGGTAATAGCCTAACAATGAACACATTGCTCTCGGAGTAGTCGGCTCCCTGCCCGCGCTGTCCAGCGCCTACGCAAAAAATAGTGTTTAATTATAAAACGTATAAAACATAGTGCACAAAGATACAACGCAAAAAACCGCATCAACCACATTCGATACAACAAACAAAAGCGATTACTTTTTTCTAACCGTGGGTTCGTTTAGCAGTTAAGAAGAATTGTTAACGTTTTTTAGACATTGCGCGGTTAGGAAAAATAACGCGTGGTTTAATCAGGGTACGCTTGGCTGGAACAAAAGGCTACATTATCCTGGCCAGGCCAATGACTCGACTGCAGATAGTATTGAGGTATCGCCTGCTCTCCTCCCGCAGTGACTCGTTCCTTTTTTCCCCCCTTTCCTCCAGAAAACGGCGCGCGCGCGCTCGCACACACGTAGAAGTGCGTCTTCTTTGTTTTATCATTCATTATACCTGCAAGAGCTCCTAGCTTGGCCGCCGCCGGGGATGGACGAGAATGAGGAGAAGGAGCAGGGGGCAAGACCAGGAGAATGTGAAAATAAACAAAAATGGCGTTAAACTGAAGCAGCGGCGGGCAGGAGGGGAGGGGAGGCGAGCGGGCACGACGTTCCTCCTTGCAGGACCTGACGGGCTCGTATAAAGGCACCCTGGGGCCTCTGCCAGCTCAGAGGATCCGGGACCATTGCCACACACGCAGTCCATCCGGACCGAGACCATGCTCAAGTTCACGGTGAGTGAGATATTATTCGTCGTGGGGGTCTCTGAACCAGGATGGGCGGGGTGGTCAAAGTAGAATTCAATGTACAGAGGGATGCCACTATCACCTCCTCTTCGACTCAAGAGAGTGCACGGCTTGGCCGGCTTAATTGTCGCTTGTTTTCGTGCACATTGAGTGTGTAGTGCCGCGGCGCCACTTCGGGTGCGCCCGTTAGGTAGGCAGCCCAACTGGCGTCCGCGGTCCCCACCGTCCCTCCCTGTGCTGATCGCCGTCGTGCACTTGTCCAGGTGCTGCTGCCCCTCCTGGCCGCGGCCTGCTGCGTGGCCATGCCCGCCGGTGACGAGCCCGCGGCCCCCGCCATCCCTGTGGCGGCCGCCCTGGCTCCCGCGGACCAGGCTGCTGACGTCGTTTCCGCTGAGTCGGCCGTCCGCGAGGGCACCGTCGTCGACCCTGCACTACAAAACGAGGCCGGTGGACGCCCGCTGGTCGTCTCCGCCGAGGGTGACGCCGAGGGAGAGCTCCTGGGAGGGGCCGAAAGCCGCTACGGCCGCCACCGCTGGGGCGGATATGGAGGAGGTTACGGAGGCTGGGGAGGCTACGGAGGAGGCTACGGCAGAGGCTACGGAGGCTGGGGCGGCTACGGAGGCTGGGGCGGCTACGGCGGCGGATACGGCCGGGGCTATGGCGGCTGGGGCGGCTACGGCTGGGGCGGCTACGGTGGCTACCGCCGTGGTGGATGGTGGTAGACGCAACGTATCCGCACCTTTCCAACAACTTGAGTTACCCCTGTTCAACAATGCACCAGCGCCCTCCGCGGGCCCTTCTTCACCTCAACCCGGGATCGACCACGATCAAGACTGCTTCTTTGTGCCGCTTGAGTCGGCGCGCCCGTGCCAACGATTGCATGTGAGTGACAACCCTTGGCACGCATAGGCGTCGAATTGACCGCTGCAATGCTAATCATATTACTACTACTGTGTAGTGCTTTAATAAAGATAAGTAAATTCCACCAAAACGACAACGTTTTACTGTTTTCCCGCTCTGCCAATAGTGAATGGGCTGCTTCAGATTAGATCGACTCGAAAGGTAACCCCCACACAACCATCTAAATATTATGTGGACCGTCAGACTTTTACTCTTGACTACGTATCACATTCAATTATAAATTATAATAAATTACACACACTCTACTCTCATACACTTCAATTACTGGACAGTGCTCCTAGTGGTGCTTGTGGCTGCTCCCATGACCGTAGTTGTGACCGTGAAATGATTGACCACCGTGGCCATACTGGCTACCGTGGTGGCTGCCTCCGTGGTGGCTGCCTCCGTGGTGGCTTCCACCGTGTTGGCTTCCACCGTGCTGGCTTCCACCGTGCTGGCTCCCTCCGTGCTGGCTGCCTCCGTGCTGGCTCCCTCCGTGGTAGTTGTCCTCGTGCTGACTGCTCCCATGATGGCTGCCTCCGTGCTGGCTGCCTCC
>NW_026270000.1:0-1687 GCF_000697945.3 Frankliniella occidentalis | reverse complement strand
GGATCTGAACCCTATCACATGTAGGTAGGCTTGATCGAAGCAAAATTTTGAGCTGAATACGAAAATTTCAGTTCTACAAAGCTTGGTTTGCTGCATCAGAAAATATTCGGGAAAAACGAAAACTTTAACGCCTTTTGACTTTAACGCCCCTGGAAAGGTGTTAATTCACACCTTTGTTTTCCCAGTGTAATACAACGAAAGAAATGCAATCATGGATGATTTTACAGCATTTTCTCAGTATCGGTGCATTCAATTTTTAAAAACTAGCCTCTTAACAAGCTAATTAAAACACGTAGGTGTTAATACTCCATCATAAATTGTAAACTTTTTGAGACGCATCTTAGAAAAAAATCTCCACCCGCTCTTCCTACGTATTTTGAATATATAGTTGCGCACAAATTTTATGCGTATAGAAAAGTTCACAACACCGAGTGTGTCCCCACACTTATTGGATGTGTGGACCATCCTTTTCCTGTTTTTTGACCTTAACCTTGAATTTCTTTCAGTCGTCAATAGTGTACAATCACGTGGTGTTTTTGATAAAGATGTGGAAACACGTGCGGCGCGATATCAAGCAGGGGGCTCGGGGCTCCTCGCCTCGGGTCAGCAGTGCGACCATCAACCATGATGGGGCTGGCTTGTACTCACCACCAAAATCACGGTCCTGCTCGACACCATCTTGTCTGCTTCCTTCTGTTCCTTCCTGGACACGGTGTGAGTGCGATATGGTGCAGGGGCTGCACCCGATCCCCGTTATATACCGAACGTGTTCTAGGACGCCCGGCTGCAGCGCAATGCGTGACGTCACGCACTTTTGGCAGCGTCAGCGCAGTGACGACTGTGTTGGCCCCGGACCGACCGGTACCTGGTTCAGCAGTGACGCAGGCAACAGTGTCGCAGGTCACATTATTGGGTGGAGCGAGCGAAACGCACTTCGGCGGTGCACTGTGAAAACTAGTCGCAGGTCAACGGAAATGTTTTTCATGGTGTATGTCGTTAAATGACAATTCGGAATTGTAAATTTACAAGCGCTTCGTATCGACTTGGAATTCATCGACGTGCAAGAATCAGCTGTCACAAATTTAGAAAGAATTTAGTAATTGTAAATGATAACAACAGATGTTGTATATTTACGAGGATATTTTTAAGTGTGTGCGCCTCGCCTGTTATTTGCTAACTCAATGGTCGTGATTGTTTTCTGTGACGTGGAAACCTCACTGAGGATTTTTGAGACGATATTTTGTTTATACTGACAGCAACAAAACAAAAATAACAAAACATCGAACATTCGTGCGTTAAAATGATTTATTGGTGACAGGCGATCAATTGTTTATGGAAAGATGAGAAACATTAACCTAAATGCGTAAAATACTTTGGAATGTCAGTCTCTGCGCCTGGTTTAGTGGTGGTGGCCGCCGTAGGTGCCTGCGCCTCGGCCTGCGCCGTGCTGCTGGTGACCACCGTATGTGCCTGCTCCGTGCTGGCGACCGGAATGGCCGATTTCACCGTGGTGGAGGGTGCTGTGGCCGTGTTCGTGGCCGTGCTCGTGGCCGTAACTTCCAGATCCACCGTGCTGCTGGTGGATACCGTGTCCGTCCTGGCCGAGGTTGCTGTGGTGGATGCCGTGACCGTCCTGGCCAAGGTTGCTGTGGTGGATTCCGTGGCCGTCCTGGCCGAGGTTGCTGTG
>NW_026269999.1:4016-5741 GCF_000697945.3 Frankliniella occidentalis | reverse complement strand
CCCACCCGCCCCCACGTGGCCCGTCGGTTGTATCGAAGACGCCCGCCTGATGAGCCGTTCCGTTATCGGGCGCCATGAAGCTCAAATAAAGTGTGTATCCCCGGGCCCGCCCCGCCCCGCCCCGCGCCAGGCCTGTCTGTCTAATCGATCTCTGTGACGATGTGATGCAAAAGCGAGTGTTTACGGCCGCGCGGCGGGAGGCTGAGGCTGCGCCGGGCTGCGGGGGTCCAGCAGCAGCACAAGCGTGACGTGGTGGTCGCGGGCTTGTCACGTCACGGCGGCTGCCCGGTCGGCGGCGCGGTGCGGTGCGTAGGTCCGGCTGCGGGGCCGGGGCGGTCCGGGGCGGGGAGGGAGCGCTGCGGCTGATAAGGCGATAGAGGGACGCTAGTGATTGGCTCCCGATGCCATGAGAGGGCCGCTCAGTGTGTATCTCGGGCCGCGAGCGGCTCGCAGCGGCGAGCACGACGACGTCCTGCCGACCGAGCGCGACGAGGCGCGAAGTGCGCGAACAGTGAGGTGTGTGTGTGACGGCACGTGCACGACGACGGCGCTGCCGCGGGGGGCTGAACGAGCTGCCCTGTTGAGGACCCGACGCTCCTCCCTACCTCCCTACACCTCTCGCTTAGTCTCCGAAGGGTCGCTCCATACCGGCAGGGACGTATCCACCCTCCCACCCCCTTGAAAGCCGCTGTGTTTACCTCGGACCTCATTAGGTTAGGCGCCATGGCCCCTCACCCCCTCTCCCCTCGCCGTGGCGCCAGGGCGCCTCTATTTTCTGACGCATGTGTATGTGCGCGCTCTTTACTAAGGCGACTTGCGGTGTGGTCGCCACAGGTCGTGTTACCGGCGGCATATTGAAATTCGTTTCGTTGTTATTGTTGTGGCTTGGCGTGGCGTAACTGCAAGGCGGTCAGCTGTGCGACAGAGGCGCGGGGACGAAACAGAAGGGGGGGACTCGAAGCCGCGATGCGACCCGGCGCTGGGCTGTGCGTGACGCCGTACACGAGTCGACTTCGACTATCTCGCTTGCGTGTTGGTGAGCGCGTGTGTGTGTGTGTGTGTGTCATGAGGAAGAGCAGGGCTGGTGACTGGCCGCTGTCCAAACGCTATCCCATGTGGACCCCCCCCCCCCCCGCGCCGGGGGTCTCTTTTGTACCGGTCGTCGCTTTCGGTACGCTTTTTGGGTTATTTATGTTCCTGAATATTCCCCCTATCCCCCTTCATTCCAAGTGTTACGCAAAAGCTCTACGGGCGTCGCTGTTGGCGGGCCGCGACGCCAGCCTCGAGGGGGGCGGCAGGCAGGCCCGTGTCCGCTCGTGGCTGGGCCGGGGCTCACCTGCTCACGGGACGGGTCAGCAGCTAGCCGGTGTCACGCGTCGACAAGGACGCCGCCGTGGCCCTTTGGCACGCCGCTGACGCGCACATGCGTGTGCCTCTGCCCCTCCCCCGCCAGCACCACGACGGCCTTGCCCTCCTCCCCTGTCTCCTCGCATCATGCGGCCGCGGGGCGGCGGCGGCGGCGGCGCTCCGTTTTCTGATTTAAATTTAGTCGCCTCGGTTCGGCTGCCCTTGCCCTTGGGCTGCGGCCGCGGGGCCCTAGGGGTGGGGGTCCTTCGCCCTGCTGACCGTGGGTGCCCCCGCCCAGCGCCCAGCCCTTGCCCTTGCGCCGGGAGTTCTGGGCCGGGGGCCGGCGACCGCCCCTCGGCCACACCCTGCCGCCCCCAA
>NW_026269999.1:0-2019 GCF_000697945.3 Frankliniella occidentalis | reverse complement strand
CCCTTCGGTCCTTCCTACCCTTCGGTCCTTCCTACCCTTCGATCCCGCCCTTCGGTCCTTCCTACCCTTCGGTCGCGCTCTTCGGTCCTTCCCACCCTGCGGTCTTACCCTTCGGTCCTGCCCCCCGCTGTAGGCCTTCGTGCGGCGGCCTGGTCTGGTAGGCTGCACGGTCCTGCCCTCGGCCCCGAGGCTGCTCGGCCCCGTCCGTCCTCTGCCCTGCCCCCTCTGATGTAGGCCGCCGCGCGCGCCGGCGACACGATGGGCTGCCGAGCTGCCGGGCGGCGCAGGAGCCTGGCGGGCGTGGCCGACACACACACGCGCCGCGCCCGTCTCCTCAGCCTTACTGCCGCATGCCGCCAATCTTATCTCTCTCTGTCTCTCCCTCCTTTCTGTGCGGAATCTTCACGCAAAATCACAAATCCCTGGCCGCGCTACGCGGGCGCGAGGCAACGGCTGTCGCGGGGGCTGCAGTGGGTGCGGCGGGAGGCTAATCCCCGACCCTCCTAGGCGAGGAGGGTCACATTTAGCCCGTGTGCGGGATTGAGCGCGGCTCTAAAGCGGCGCCGCGTCTGCTGCGCTCCACCGGCGGGGATTTGTTTGGCGCATACGATCCCCCTTCGCGCTTGATAAGGCGCGGCGGGGCCGTCCGACCCCTAGCCGCGAAGGCGAGCTGGGCCCCGTCAGTCGCGGGGAGCCTTCCCGGTCTAGGCCGGTCGTCGAAGGGAGCTGCCAGTGCGAGGTGCCGCGAGTCGTTGTTTGTCGTCATGGAGCACCCCGAAGTAGAGCGACCCCCGCCGGCGGACGGCGCCACCCCGCCCGTCACTCCGCCCGCCACCCCGCCCGAGGCGTCGCCGGACCGGCGGCGCAGCCGGCGCAGTGGCCTGCACCACACGGCGCAGCGCGCCATGCTCCTCGGCAAGCTGCGCCGCGAGCACCGGGTAAGGAGCGCGGGTCAGCGGAGCAGTGTTCTTGTGGTTGCGGTGCTGCTGCTGCTCGCAGCCGCTGCGCCGTCCAGGAATGGGGTCGTGTTCGGGTCGGGTCGCCTGACGGCCGGTGCTTCTAGCTATCACCTGACCTGACGGCGATTGCGGATACCACCACCACCACCACCACCACCATCGCTACCACCCCTCCCAAGCCGACCACACCGTACCCAGTCACTAACCCTCTCCGCCTCGCCTCGATAGAACCCCCGGTCGTGTCGTGAATGTTCTGTTTTTGATACAGCTTCTGCTGAGAATCGCAAGAGTAATACGGTGCGCCGGCCCCTACTCCCTTCTTCCTCTTACTTCGGTACGCCTCTCCCTACTCTTGCAGCAGGTGCGCCCCTCCTTCTTGCTCCCTTCCTTCTTCTTGCTGCAGGTGCGCCCCTACCTACTCCCCTCCCCTCAAAAAGGCTACCATGTGGAGCCTCACCTCCTGAAGATTGTGGAATTGTCATGGTGGGGCTGTACTTGTATACGCCAGATTTTCCAGGTTGAGCCTCTGCCAGCTCTCATAGCGCCTGATAGGTAGGCAACGCATTGCCTACGGTGCATGTGCGTACTGCGGGGAGGCCTACCCCGAGTCTCGCAGGCGCCGTGCTCCCGTCATGTGACGAATGAACAATCGGACATCCTTTCTGGACCATCCAGCTGGAGAGTGTGGTCCGCGTCACCACGTGTCAAGTGAACGGCGGATGCGGATACTCCTCTCTTTTGCGCACGGCGGACTGTCAAAGGCTCCACTACTGCGCCGTCGTCACTTTCCCCTTCGGCGGTCGGCGTGGCGTAACCCGGCAGCAGCCCGGCGGTAGTACGACGGCAGCGTCACGCCATACGCTGGAGGCGTCTCCTGGAGGAGGACGTCATCACGCTGTTGTGCGTGCGCCGCTCAGGCGCGGGAAAAGTGGAGTAAAAGAGTGTGGCTTTTACATGTGGTGCCCTCCGTGTGCCGCGCGGTGACCGCTATCACGCCGCGTCTTATGATCTGTGTTGGAAGCTACGCCCCACCACTCCGCGGCTTCACCCCGCCCCCCTC
>NW_026269998.1:4157-6811 GCF_000697945.3 Frankliniella occidentalis | reverse complement strand
ATTTATATCAGTTCAGTAGATGTGTTATTTTTTTAATGCATATTATTCTCTTTCTAACTTCTTGTACACTTTGAAAAAATCAATCATTAAAGAAAAGTCAAAAACTGCCTTAAGATTTTTCTTCCAGTGCCTCCTCTTCCTTTCACTCCAGCATGCAATTGCTTTTATAGGTAAAGGTAGTATTTATTATTGGTGAAAACCACTATGACACATTTGGCTGAAATAAAGTTTGCTCTTGGAAGTAAACTTTGTTCCTTTTCCTCATTTCTTCCTAATTTGTTTGGCACATCAAAGCAGGTACTTATATGTTAAGAATGGTTTCTTTGTTTTTCTATTTTGGCTTCATTTCATTCTGTTTTGGGTAATATGTTTAAGTATCAAGACATCCAATGTACTTACATTTGTACACATCTCTCTCTCTCTCTCTCACACACACACACATTATAATTGCCCAACGCGGTGTAAATTGTTCGTATATGCTCTCTCCGTCACGTTCCCAGCTTTTGCCCTGAGAGTGAGTGTCTGTCGAGTGTTTTGCCCGCCTCCTCTCACAGGTAGAGCGACTCCCGCTTGAGCCGCAGTCCCGCGGCGTAGTGCGAGTGGTGCAAGTACGCTGCCTGCGGCCCGCTGACGGGCTGCTTCGTCACGTTGGCCATGGCGCAGCCCATGGCGAGCTCCAGGAGTCGGCACAGCGTCTGGAACGCGAACCACAGCCAGGCGGGGCCGCGCCCGCTCTCGCAGCTGCCGACGAGCTGGCCTGCAACGAGCACGCAGATAACGGGGTGAGAGGGACTTCCCCGCGGGGGAGCCGGAGCTCTGAGGGCCTCACGCCTCACCGTAAGGGCCGAACAGCTGGAATATGGTGGCCACGGACAGCACGAGCCCCATGACGGCGGTGGCGCTCGTCAGGTGGATCACCTCGCGCAGCTGCCGCCGCCGGTTGGAGGTCTGCACGCGCTCCTCGCTGTTGGCGCGCGGCCCGCGGTTCACGTACGCGATGTGGTTCAGGATCGAGTGCAGGGTCACGTCGTCCGTCTGCAAAAAGCAAAAAAAGGTGTGCCCCGGGTGAGGATCGAACTCACGACCTTCAGATTATGAGACTGACGCGCTGCCTACTGCGCTACCGAGGCTGTCGAACGTTCGCAGATCGTGTGAAACCATAACGTGGGCCCGGTCGACTCCCCGAACCATGCGCCGAGAGAAGGGGAATGACGGGATGGGGGTGGGGGCCACGGCGCATCTGTGTCCGAAAGCCGGAACAAAAAGAAAGTCATGACCCCGACGTGATTTGAACACGCAACCTTCTGATCTGGAGTCAGACGCGCTACCGTTGCGCCACGGAGTCGTCTGCGGTCCGAGGACTGTGACGCTCTTCTTGGTGAGCTGGCCGGCAGAGCGCGACCGTCCGGCCCGGCCAGACGCTCGTCGCGTCGGCCCGCGGGCTCGGGTCGGCCGACCGGTCGCGGCCGCGAGTCCGCGGCTTCGGGTGCGACCCGCGCGCTTTATCTCGGGCTGTCTCGGGGAGGACTCGCTCGCCTCGCCGACACTTTACAAAGTGTGTCGCGACTGTCCCCAACAGCTCACCTTGAACTCCGTGTCTTGCGAGGGCAGAAGCTTTGTCTCGGCGGTGGCGTTGTCTTCGGCCACGCTCTCCGACTTGACCGATTTTGAAGGTGTCGATTCGTTTTCCTGAAACAGGAGCGCGGGTCAAAGGTGGACATAGGCTCGCATTCACCCCCCTCCCCCTACACAATGAAGTGGGTGAAGAGTGCTTATACCGGCGCCTGGCACAAGTCGTCGTCGCCCTTCCAGGTCAGGCTCTTCTTGCGCCTCGTCGGCGAGGGCGAGAGGGAGTTGTCCAGGACGGTCAGCGACTCCGGCCCGGGTCCCGGCCCTTCCTCGGCGATACGGAGGAGCGACGCCGAGCTCCCGCGGCGGCTGCAAACAGTCAAAGCATCCTTGGTGTGGTCTGCGGCGGCTGCGTTTGCGGACGACGACGACGACGACGACGACAAACACCATCGCGTTGTGCAAGCGCCGACGCTCACCTTGGTGGCCCTCCGTCCTCCGGCAGGATGGGTTCGAGGCCGCAGCTGCTGCGCCGTCGGGACGTCCCCTCCCCGGCCAGGCCCGCCTCCAGACACCTGTCGCACACGGAAGAAAGCGTCACGGGGTTGCGGAAGGTGGTGCGGCTGATGGCCTTTATTGCCGCGCTGCCGCGCAGCTGGCTGCTGGTCTTACGAGGATCCCCTCCTGCTGAGGGACGCCGTGCTCCCCCGCCGGCTGCCCGGACACACCGTGATGGTGGGCGTGGCAGGCCGCACCGTGACCGCGGGGGCGTCCGCGTCCTCGGTCCGGATGACGGGCGGCGGCGCCGAGGGCGGCGGCGCGGCGGGGGTCGCCAGGGGCGCGGGGCTCACCTTGCTGGCGCTGGGGGCCGAGCTGACCGCGCGCCTAGAGCCTGCACAGAGAGGACATTGGGCAGGTTGAGCAACACAACACAGTGGCGCAGGGCGCGCTTGGCCATCTCTCACGTAGTACCGTGCGGCGGATGCGGATACCCCGTCTCTAGGGCGTCGCGCTGACGCGCTGTGGCTCGCGCACGGAGTATACCTCGCGGAGAAGAGGGGAGGGGATCGAGCTTCACCCCCCCC
>NW_026269998.1:0-4107 GCF_000697945.3 Frankliniella occidentalis | reverse complement strand
CCCCGTCTCCGCCCCCTTGCTCACACAGTCAGCTGGTCGCCAGCCAAGGGCGCTCATGGGCGTCGAGATTCCACTAAACGTGCAAAGGACGTCTCGCCGGGGTGGGTCACGTGCACATGACAGAGAGGCCCGGGGCCAGGGCTGTTACGTGGCATGGGGGGGGGGTATAATGTGACACAGTCCTCTTACGAGGCACCCAGCGCACACGCATCACACATGATGGGACTGGAGGGTTGAACCCATGCCACTCCCTCCGCAGGACCTCATCCGGATCGACGGATTACTCCCCCTCCACCCAGCTTCCCATTCTATTGCTGCCGGAGAAAGCCATGCGAATTCAAATCCGAGTGGTGGTGGAGGGAGAAGGGGAGCCAAAGGAAAGGAATTGTACTACTGTAGTCCCGTCCGTAGGGATGGCAAATCGGGCAAGTCGCTACATAATCCCTTCAGGATAACGTAAGGCTAAGGGCCAAGGGGCAGGGCAGAGCAAATGGAGGATTGGGGGAGCCCGGGTGCAAGGATCTAAAGCTGCAGTCCAAACTACAGTTTCTAGTAATATGGAGTTAAGCTACAGTTTAACTACAGTTTACGACTGTAGTACCAAGTGTAGATCCTTCGATCTGGGAGGGGAGGGGGGGGGGTGGCAGATGCGTCATCCTCCATGAACGACCACGGAAGAGAAATCGGATTCCTATATAGGACGGTGGATGAGAGGGGGGAGGGGGTGCAAGGCGCGCGGATTACATAACCTTGTGCTTAATATTTAGCGCAAGGTTATGTAATCCGCGCATTGCACCCCCTCCCCCTTTCACCCACCGTATTTCACTCCACTCCGAGCGAAGGTTGAGGGTGGGTGGACCGGAAGGTGTCCGCGCCGGGGAGCGACGTATCGTGTGACTCCAATCATGCCGTGCTCCATATCACTTTCAGCCCCAACTCCCTCTCATCTAGTACCCGGCTCCATTTCACCGACCCCCCCCCCCCCACTCTCTCTCCACAACCCCGCACCTCCTCGTAACTCGGCGATAGGAAGTCTCGAAGCTGCAAGCGCGGTATGCTGGATGCCCCTCCTCCCCCTCCTTCCCTTCCTTATCCCTGGGGGGGATTCGCCTGCTCGTACGTGACCACCATCCTGAAGGGGGAGGCCGCGGCAGGATAGGTGGGGTGAGGGAGTTGAGTTAGACGGGGATAAATGTGGGCTCACGGTGGCGGGCGCAGTCCGTGCGGGGGCCATAGGGGCGCGCGCGCGGCGTACACGGGGCATTTAGTGTCCCAAGGCCGGGGACGTGCCGCTGCCACGGCCTGGCCAGCCCGAGGGGGAAGTCCGAGCCGAGTCAGTGTTAGGCGTGTCTCTTCTCTCTAACCACGGTTCTCAAGAGAGGTCATTTCCGGTTACGCTTTTCTTTCGCTCTTGTCTCATTAATAGCCGTCGGCGCCATAGGACGCCACCGCGGTGGCCATGGACGGGACCAGGTCGATCCTGGCCGCCCCAGCTCGTAGAGCCGCCGCTGGGCCCAGGGCCCAGGGCCTAGACCAGCGGCGGGACGAGCGGTGAGAGCTAAATCAAATCTGCGGTGAGCGAGGGTGGCGGGGGGCGGGCAGGTGAGGGGGGGAGGAGGGAAGGAAAGCCCGGAGAGGACGGAGCGTGGTTATTTTGGAGCGTCCGCCTGGTTGGTCGGCGCCCCGCCCCTGCTCACCGTGCCCCCTGCGTCGCACTGATGTGAGTGCGCCCTGGCGTAAAGGGTGGAGCAGAAACACGGGCTCTCCCTCTCTCTCTCTCTCCCACCCCTTTCTCTCTCGCTCTATCCCAACGCTCTCTCCCCGCTCTCCGTCGTCCTCGCACTCTCCCCGCACGCGCGTGCTGGGGGCGCGACAGGTCAGCAGTCTGGCACTCACGCCTTCGCTCGCAACACCCGATACATTATACCACGGCGGGTGGCACAGCGAGCCCCGCCAGCCTGGCTCTCACAGGGAGTGGAGGGCCTCCTCGGGGAGGTACGGTCAACACGCCATTTTCGGAGTGGAGCAACACCTCTTTCGTCCAAGGCAACACTAGGGCCGCAAACCCACCAGACGCGTGTGTATGCTGTAGCAACTGGTCCAGGGGAGCTCGCTCTACTACCGCGGGTGGGAACCCTCCCTGGGGGAGAAGAGGAGGAGAAGGGGAAAGGGGAGCCATCGACAGCGGGGTGCGTTCCGCTGGGGGAAAGGAATTGTGCGACCAGCCAGCGCCAGAGCAGCCAGCCCCGCCCAGCCACCCCTTCTGGAGGGCCCCGTCTCAAATGGATCCACCTTCTCCCTCTCCCACTGTAGGACTCTATACGGGCGCGTCGATGCTGGGGAGGGCTTGCTTGGGACTTCCGCCGACAGTCCGCCAGGGCGGGCGGAGCGGCGCTATAGCATCCGCAGTGAATGAAGAGCGACAACGCCAGCCCTAACCAACGCCCATTCTCTGTGCTGGGCTGGCGCGGAGCTGGTCGATGTAACTGTACCGATGAATGCGAAAAGATACTGAGGCTTTGCTTGCTCCCCGCGTCGCTCCACCGCTTGCGGACGCCGCCCAACCGCCCCGCCCTTTTTGGATGGCTTGTCTTATTCCTTGCGACGTGACCACTATGTTGCCACGCTCCCATGTTCATTCATAGGCACCGATGATGAGCCTCAAGGAACGTGTCACCAAATACATTTTGGCCTTTCTCGGTGGGGATCGGATCGGGCAGTCATGCTTATCTTCTTTGGGTTTCAATCGTGTCGTAGTGGAATACCCTATCAAGGGAGCTCGGCGCCTGCGAGGCTCAGGATAGGCCACCCCACGCTACACGCGTGCAATGCTGGCAATGTTTTGCCTACCCAAAAGGCGGTATGATAGCTTTCTCCATGTGCCCCCCCCAATCATTCACAGACGCCCCCACTAGTATAGAGGGCATTCATTTCCATCACAGTTATTGACAATTGACAATTGTAGGGTAGATTATATTCCAGACACTCTCGCGGTCCACAAGGATCCGGGACTGCCAGGGTGGTTTCGTCGCATGAAAGCGACCACATTTTCGGCTAGTCATGCCTAAATGAATGTTTGAGCCTCCTTGACCAAAGCTACCCCGGTTTACGATTCTTCAAAACCACGTTCTAGTATTACATGATACATCCGGCAAAACCTGCCTTTGAGAAATGAGGAATATTTTTTAGGTGAAACGTTTGACACTCACCCTGCGTCTCGCCCTGGTGCAGCCTGGGGGCGAGCAGGGTGGGCACAAGCGCGGCGGCCACGGAGGAGGCGAGGTTGGAGTAGGGCGCCAGCATGGCCAGCTGCATGATGCCTGCAACAGGTTGGCGTGAGCCTTGGTGTGAGCGCGGGCGGTCGTGGCCGACGCGTCCTGGCCCCCGGGTCCGCGGCAGGCCAGGACTGGCCCGCAGCAGAGAGGGCTACATGCGATATGCAGGGTGGTCCATAGACCCCTTCCAATATTTTTTTCTTATACTGTACTGTCGTGCGAGCAGGTTGCATACTCACACGAGGCCACAAGGCGCCGTGGTGAGCGACGGTAGGCAAGACCACCCGCACGCCTGCATGCGGTGGTACAGTACAAGCAAAATAAAGGAGTCGAATGGACAACCCTGTACCAGGTGTAACTGTGATGCGTAGCAGTGTTGTGGGTTTGCCTACTCTTTACACCGGTTAGGGGCCATGGCCACTGCGACCATATTGAGTATGCAATCCCGCAACACTGCTGCGTACTTACAGTTACACTTGGTACAATCGTTCTCACTCTCTAAAAAAATATTTAAAATAAAAAGAAAAAAACACACACACACACACAAGGGAATTGTCGTACCCTTGGCGTGGCAGTCACTGGGGTCCCGCTGCAGCAGGACGCCCTGAGGGACCCGGTTCAGCAGCCTGCGCACGTGGCCGCTCAGCGACAGGAACGAGACGAACAGCACCATGGCCCAGCACGCGAACAGCGTCTCGCCCGCGTACTTGAAAGGCTGCAACAGGATGTGCATATTGGTGTGAATGAATGAATGAATGAATGAATGAATGAATGAATGAATGAATGAATGAATGAATGAATGAATGAATGAATGAATGAATGAATGAATGAA
>NW_026269997.1:5673-6120 GCF_000697945.3 Frankliniella occidentalis | reverse complement strand
CATGGCCATTCCACTAGAATCAACAGGAAAATAGAAATCCCCAAAATCAACTCATCGCACTACGGTTCTCAGAGCTCGCTCTACAGAGCAATCCAAATCTACAATGATTTACCGGAAGACCTGACCTCCATCCCTACATACAGGGAATTTAAGAGTAAATCAAAGACTCTTTTCTGGTAGCAAACTGCTCAACTCAAATATTAAATTCAACTTTCAAAGGCATGGCCATTCCACTAGAATCAACAGGAAAATAGAAATCCCCAAAATCAACTCATCGCACTACGGTTCTCAGAGCTCGCTCTACAGAGCGATCCAAATCTACAATGATTTACCGGAAGACCTGACCTCCATCACTGGTAGCAAACAGCTCAACTCGAACATTAAATTTAACTTTCAAAGACATGGCCATTCCACTAGAATCAACAGGAAAATAGAAATCCCCAAAAT
>NW_026269997.1:0-638 GCF_000697945.3 Frankliniella occidentalis | reverse complement strand
TTCCATAACTTAAATAGTGTAGTTGGACAGTTTCCAAACGTAATAGAATTCTAAACCTCGCCATAACTTAAGGCCTTCCATCACAGTTAAGCCCCCTAGTTTTAAACTAGTTGAACCGGGACCTCAAAATGTTCTCCGAACAATCTGACAGGATTATCTGCAGTCTGGCCTTTGAATCAGTGAGGAGCGGAGGGCATGTTCTTATTTTCTGCAACTCACGGCGCAGTTGCGCTAACCTCTGTCAGACACTGGCTTTGGTCCACACCAAAATCTACGGGTATGTACGTCACGTAACCTGACTCGTAGCACTGTCAGTCTCGTACGACACTTTTTCTCTTTTTAAACACATGGGGAGTAATTACACACTCTTTTACAGAACTGTGGATGAACCTGCGGAAGTCGTCGAGCAAAGAAAATGCCTCGTCGGCCACCTTGGAGTAGAGAGTAAGGGAATGGTCGACAAGAGGCTCCTGACCCTCCTGACTGGTATTAGGTCTGGCATCGCATTCCACTCTGCCCTTCTCAACGGACTGGAACGTAGTGCAGTTGAGAAGGCCTACAGGAGGGGTGTTGTTAAAATTATCTGCTGTACAACGACACTTGCTAGTATTAGTGAAATAATATACATGAAATCAGGT
>NW_026269996.1:2100-3242 GCF_000697945.3 Frankliniella occidentalis | reverse complement strand
GGTTGGCTCGGCCCACTCCGCTCGGGCGTGCGGCGACGGGAATCGAGCCTCACTGCCTCAGCCTCAGCCTCAGCCTCACTATCCCCCCTAGCACAATATTTAAGATAGCTGGCCCTGCTCTCGCTTCTCTGTCCTTACCGAGAGTAAAAGCAATGACACCTTACTTAAATATTCTTATGTTTACTTATGTTAAGTGTCAGTTAAGTAAGGTTTGTAAGGTATCATCTGCAAAAAATGTTCACAAGATTGTGAAGCGTACGCAGCGTGCAGCGTGCGCAGCGCCCTTCCCTTGTGCGTCTCTCTCTCTCTCTCTCTCTCTCTCTCTCTCTCTCTCTCTCTCTCTCTCCTCTGTTGCTAGCCTGTAAGGGTGAGTGTGCATGAAGGAGCTGTCGCAAAGTTTGGTTTTAACGACTCAAGTTGCTCCGCTTACTCCGCCAGTGCGTCGGTTCTGGGCAGCTCACGGCCCGCCCCCGGCCCGCCCCCGTCGCCCAATAGTTGCGGACTCCATTACGAAAGACTTAATGCCCGACCGGGAGGGAGGCACTAAATGAACGTACGCACTTAATCGTTTTGATATAATAAGGCCAGTAAATCGCGCTGGCGACATCACCGCGCGGCTACACCTAGTGTGTGCCTGAATGCCGCACACTTGGAGGTGCGTGAACTAGGGTTGGAAGCCCTGGAAAGTTTCCGAAAAGTTATCAGGAAAGTTTCGGAAAAAAAATGGAAAACTTTTCAAACTATGGAAGTTTTCCGTTGTTTTCTGGAAATTTTCCTGAAAAGTTTGGAAAGTTTCAACCCTAGTGTGAACGTCACTCGTACACATAAAGCGTCTACGCTTTATGTGTGAATGTGTGAATTTTCAAAGGAATATTTTTTTTCTTTTTACTTTCCATGTGTACGGATGGGCATCCCATACACTTGTGTTTGCAGTGTTGAGCCACACCTTTAAAATATGTTTTCTGTTTCCCCGGTCATTCTGCCCATGTCAGTCTCTCCACAATTTATCGGAAAATAAAAAGACGAAACATTTTAACGTGCGGGGAGCAGTGCAGGTTGAATACACCGGCGCCTGGCGAGTTGTTGCGGCCCGTAGTCGTTGGGGTAGGAGGTCAAAGGTCGCGGGCACGGTGCGTGGGGGG
>NW_026269995.1:6040-6402 GCF_000697945.3 Frankliniella occidentalis | reverse complement strand
CCTCCTCCTCCCCACCGGCGAGTGCATCGTCACGTTCAGAAGACGGTGACAACAAGCGGCTGGCGGAAGCCATGGCACGACACTACAGCAGCATGAAAATATTTGAAAATGAGAGGAATTTTAGGCTGCCAGTCCCCGTTCTTACCAGGGTGAGTCCCGTTTTTACCAGACTACAGCGCGGGGCAGTGGGAGCGCGACACCGTTTAACACCACCTGTCGCATTTTCGGCCCGCATCCAGGTGACAGACCAACAATGAACACCTATTACTCTCTGAGTTGTCCACTCCACGCGCACGCGCACGCCCCGCCCACGCGAAAAATAGTGTGCAGTTATAAAACTAGGGTCCCATTATGCACATTAT
>NW_026269995.1:0-1065 GCF_000697945.3 Frankliniella occidentalis | reverse complement strand
AAATACCTCACTAACCTTTATTTTTTTTAAATAGTAACAGCCACCAGAGCTAAGAAAGTACAGTCCCCTCACACCACCTCAATCAGGCCACGAATAAGTTATGCCCCCTTAGTTTTTCGTAAGTAAAACATATAGGAGGGGGGCGGGGGTAGAAAGAAGAGGGGGAGGGGAAGAAAGAGGAAGGGGGGGGGGGGTGCTTTGCCTTCCGACAGAGACAGTCGTCGGGACTGTACGGCCCTTTGCGTGCCTATCGTGCATGCGGACAGTCAGACAAACAGCCAAACAGACAAATAGACAAACAGAATACACTGATAAATAAAGTGTGCAAGTCTGGGGTTTGCCATTAAACTTTGAACACTTTTAATTGTGTTCAAATTTACTGTTGAACTCTTTTAAGTATTTAAAATTTCCATCCAACACCTACGAGGGTGCACCATAGTGTAGAACACTGCCATGTGCATGCCAGTTGCACACTTTATTTATCTGTGTAACACTTTTTGGCCAGTGGAGTGTAATGGGCTTTGCTATCGCGCAGCGCAGGCAAATATTTCTTACATGTATACAGCAATTTTTACGTAATCACTATGCATGATAAAGGTGTGCGTACTTAAACCTGTTTATAATGCTGCATTTTTTGCACAAAGAAATCAAAAGGTTTCAGAGTCTGGCAGTAATCGCCTACTGCAATGACCCCGTTGACTAAAACGCATTATTAACATCTTATTCGGAGAAGTCACTGATGAAGATGTGCAGAATATACACTGCAATTTTAAACTGAGAAAATTTAAAGTTAACTATCGTCTCACCTCAATTTAAATTTAGACAGAATCATTAAAATATCCCGTTAATTATGTTTAAAAAAATGTATTATCGATTTTTATCACGACTGAAGCACCACCCGCCGAGCAATGATCATCAGCTTACAGGGTCGATCGCAATGCCTTCCAAATTAGCCAATACCATATTTTGACTCGATTGATTGATTGAAAAATTGCTGCCACATAAGTATTTGAATGTCGCGCGAGCGGCGTGCCCCCGATCACAAAGGAGATTGTTGGGGGGGGG
>NW_026269994.1:6295-6609 GCF_000697945.3 Frankliniella occidentalis | reverse complement strand
TTTCTTTTGCGTGACTATCTTGATTGTCCTTATTCTAGCTATGAGAAGTTGTGGGAGCGGCTGAAGGAGTTAACTGCCGAGTTGGGAGAGGCCACCACTGATCCCAGTGAAATACAAGTTGATTTCGAGCCAGCAGCCCTCAGCACCATAAGGAGCTCCTTACCCGCAGCAACTATTGTGGGTTGTAGGTTTCATTTGGGCCAGTGTTTTATTCGGCACATTCAAGAGGGAGGCCTTAGAGAGGAGTACGCCGACCGTCAGACGGAATAAGGAAAGTGGCTCCGAGCCTCGCGTGGCCTTTCCCTCCTCTCACC
>NW_026269994.1:0-1225 GCF_000697945.3 Frankliniella occidentalis | reverse complement strand
CTAATTTATTAGCTTTCTTAGCTAATTATTCCCAGCTAAGAAAGCTAAAATATTAGCTTTCACGGCTAGTTGCTTTATTTTGTAGACAACTGTCATGGCTACTGTATTAGCTCTTTTAGCTAAGAATTAGCTAAGAATTAGCTAGGAGAGCTAATGTTCTAATCTAAGGCCATGGTAGCGAATGCATTAGCTAATTTAGCTAATTCTTTCTCTTTTTTTGTTTTTTTGCGTCGGGCTCTGGTCTATTCGTTCGGCTGGAATCGTGCACGTCATCTTTTTAGGGGCATGCCAAATAAGACCATGTTCCTGAAAAGGATCATATCTTCCACCTAATCTAAACAGGTAAACCGGGCATAGTGCCATTGATAGACCGTTCTTTTCATTGAGTTGCGCAAGCATACCATCACCCCGCTCATTTCCCTGAGATAGGAGCTACAGCCGGCGCCGCTTGGGACTACACAAACAGGGGCTATCCAGTCGCCCCAGAATACGGGTGTTCGGTATTCCACATCATGCCGGAACTGCAAATAATCTTGGGTGTACTCGTCAATCCCCGTGTTTTTCTGCCTTTGCTCATTGTCTGACCACTAGTGACACAGTGCAAACGACCAGAACGGCAGCCTAGTGTTGTTTATTCGCGCCGGAATACGATAAAATGCCATCGCAGCCATCCTCCGAGCTCTTTGCTTCGGTTGCTCTTGCCTCAGTGCCACAATAAACAGTGACAGCAGAGAAATGAATGAAATCCTCGTGCTACGTCCGGATGGAAGCTCCATGAAGTTTATTAATCTCTCGGTGGATCAAGTTCATGCTTATTTAGCGGGTAAGAGAACACCTGAATTTGCCATAGCTTCTGCTGCTGTGTGCTACAAAGCTGTGTTCAAATATGAAATTCTATCGGTTCTTTGTCATGCCAGCTCCGTGACGAGCCTACCGTTACGATTACACCGGCTACGACAGAGATGTCACCTCCTGAACAGGTGCCACATGCCACATGACAGGATGGCCACGCAATTGGAGTTTTCAAATTCCCTGACTTTTCCCTGACCTTTCCCTGACTTTTTACGCGAATTCCCTGACTAAATGTATTTTAAATGAAACTTTTTTCCTTCCAAAAAATTGAAAATGCCATCAATAAGATTTTGTAACCATTTGGAAACCACAGGCCACGACAGTGTGGTATTGTCATGACCATTTTCTGAAGCGATGGACAATGTTCTTGCGC
>NW_026269993.1:2483-2886 GCF_000697945.3 Frankliniella occidentalis | reverse complement strand
GAGCCTATGCCTTCAAAGATGGTTTTGCATTTCGAACACCTTCCACACCGATTATAACGCTGGAGGACATTATTCTAGTCTTCTATCATGGTATGACAAAAATGAGTTCTTATACAATGGAAGAACTAAGTGTTACGTTCGTTTTATAAAATTCCAAAAGCGCCCTTACATTCACTTTCATCGTGTCCCTCGCCATCTCTCTCGCCCTTCCCTCTCTCTTCCTCCGCGCGCGCTCTCTCTCTCTCCCTCCCTCCCTGCTGTGGCTTAAGCCGTCACCCTTGACCCCGCTAGGTCCCGTCATTAACAACTGAGCACTTAGAGGACCTTGCAGCCCTCGCACCGTACACACACAGCACCACATTCACAATATTAACACAAGTCCTGATCCTGAGGGCAGTGGCCC
>NW_026269993.1:0-1628 GCF_000697945.3 Frankliniella occidentalis | reverse complement strand
TCCATCAATGTTTTTTGAGCGGTGCTCTGCTCTGCTCCCGCGACACGTGCGGCACGCGAGGCTGCGACGCGACGCGTGTCGTGTGTGGCGCACTCCCATTTCCTCCCTCTGCCCGGCCCCTTGTTCTCGCCAAGGCCCTTGCGGTGGAGGACCTAGACCCCCCTCCCCCTTCCTTTCCCGCCCCGTCGCTTCTGTTTCCACTTTCCATATTGCGATGTCCGAGCGGGCCGCTGCGCATTTGTACCGCCTCCTCCCGTACTCTGCTCCATCGCCAACCTGATGCTTGCTCATATATGGCTCCTGCGTGTGGCGCTATGGTTATTGTTTGGGACGCACGGTGGGAAGCAGAGAGGGGAGAACAGCTCTATCTGAATGTTCCGAGAAAAAGGTCCAAACGCGCCCACTTTTGCGTGTGGGAGGGAAGGGGGAAGGGGTGGGGGAGTCCTTGCCGATGAACGTGAAAATTTAGAATCTGTTTGATTCTGCATAGCTCCGTCGTCGCGTATTTGTGTTCTATAGGCCAAGGGCGCCCGAGGACGATCGGGCTGTTTTTTTAAAACAGAATCGGCATATCCGTGTGCTTTTCTTTTCGTGTGGGGCAGGTCTAGAACAAACTAACGTGGCCCCAGCCCACACATATCAGCGCTATTCTTGGCCGGCTCTTCTGAGACCGCCCTTCTGCGCTAATAAGCCAAGTTTGAAATCGACACACATTTACTTGTGAGTGTGCAGTACAGCTTCAAGTTGTGCGCTTGCAAGTGTTCTACTCCAAATTGTACATACAAAAGTGTTCAACGTTCTCGGTAGTTGTGTTGTTGTGCACTTGTAAGCGTGTTACTACTGGCAACTCTGATTAAGGGTGGGCCTGCATACTAAAACTATAAAACATAGTAAATCCACTGGTAAAAGAAGTGTGCAAAATTTGCAGTCTACCGTGTGCAAGTTAGGATTTTGCACATAACATCTTGTTTAATTCAACTTGCACACTTGCGTGGTGTGCAAATTTTAGACGTTTTTTAAACGTTAAAATTTTGCACACTTAGACACACACAGTTCTATACTAACAATAGGAACCATATGGTGTGCAGCTGACTTTTAGAAGACGTGTCGAAAGTTTAAACACCAATTGACGTTGGAAAATGCACACTTGAACTTAAACATCAATTAGCGTGCAAAATTTGTTTTACTAATGGCGTTTCTTCGATTAATGCATTTTATTTTTCGTGGCGTGTGTTAGATTCAAAGAAGATTTAATTGATTCTACGAAGCCTTTTTTGCTTCATAAAAACGATCGTTTTTACAATCACTGTAGTTAATTGCAGTACAATGCAAGCCTACAATACCTACAATACGGAAATAGCCTGACCGGGTGGTCGCCTGCTACTCTGGCGGGAGCATGCAAACCTTCACTGCAGGAATATCGCGTCGTTACTTATTCGTATTTGTCATTTCTGTTCCCAGATGACGAGTGCGGGGAAAAATCTGTCAGCGTTCTATTGGATGGGGAGGAGTCTGAACTCACCTTCGTGGATCATCCGTCTTCCGACACAACGGTAAGTTTTCTAATTTCTTGAGAAGCAGGATTTTCCCGAGAACGTGTGACTGTGCCCACCCCCCACCTCCACCCC
>NW_026269992.1:1926-3459 GCF_000697945.3 Frankliniella occidentalis | reverse complement strand
CCACCCTCCCGCCCACATCGCCTACCGCCGCCACTACCTCTGCACCAAAGCGCCGCGGCTCGACACCTCGGCCAACGCTGCAGGCGGCGGCGGCGGAGCCCCGGTCGGCGACGGGGTCAGCGAATATTTCGAAAGGCCGGAAAGTCGTTAAAAATCGGCTGATCAGCGTTATTTCTTCCTGGCGGAGGGGAAAAGAGGAGAGCGGGAGTTTATGCGAAGCATGCTGCTGCAAAAGGAAGGAGGGGTGGGGAGTGGGGGCTCGTTTTTCTCTGTTTCTCGATATGTTTTGGGTTTGCGCTTCTTGTTGCTCTGTGACGGGTGACTTTGCTTTTAGCAGACCAAGCGTACCGTCACCAACACAGTGCAAAGATTATCATTAATGCCGATGAATAAAACGCGGGAATGACTCAAATCGACTGTGACATCATTCAAGTTTACAACTTCCACCACCTTTTATGTTCAGGTCATCTCACATTAACTAATGGGTAACAGTAACTCCAGAAGTTCAAAACCAAAATGTGAGATTGAAAAAGCAGAACAATCTTGAAAATTAACAAATTGTTTTGTTGACTGTAGTGAAAATGTCATGGTGCGTCAAGACCAGTTTTCCGTGCGGTTTCCCGTCACATTTTCGGCAGTGCTGCACGTGCCGCGCGCGGTCGCCCGGCCCTGTGCGGGACGCCCGCCTGCCTCGTCTGTGTGCTCTCAGTGCTGCACCACACCGTCTGCCGCACCTACTTAGCCTCACCGTTTGAAGGTTGTGTGTCTCCAGAGCGTCATCTTCTGCTGCCGCCGCCGCCACCGCTGTCCTCACCCCGCCTCTGCCACTACCGCTGCTTCTGCTCCAGCTCCTGCTCCTCCACCTGCCCATGCCTTTGCCCCTACTCCTGCTCTAGGTCCTGCTCCCGTTCTTGTCCCCTACTCCTGCACCTGCTCCCTCCCCTGCTCCTGTTCTTGTTCCTGCTCCTACTACTGCACCTGCTCCCACAACTGCACCTGCTCCTACTACTACCCCTTCTCCGACTACTGCACCTGCTCCTACTCCTGCACCTGATACAACGCCTGCACCCTGCACCTGCTCCTTCCCCTGCTCCTGTTCTTGTTCCTACTCCTACTACTGCACCTGCTCCCGCTCCCGCACCTGCCCCTGCCCCTGCTCCTGCTTCTCCTCGTCCTCCTGCTCCTCTTGCTCCTCCTGCTCTTCCTCCTGCCGCTCCTGCTACTCCTCCTTGTCATTGCTGCTCCTTCTGCCGCCGCCGCCCCTGCCCCTCCTGTGTGGCTCCCCCGCCCCGCTCCGCTCCGCCACGCCACGCCCCCCTGGGCGCCGTGCTTATAAAAGTGCGCCGGCGCTGCGGTGCGGGGCCGACATCCCTGCGCACCGCCGCCCCGCACGCCACGCGTCGCCACGCCCGGAGCGTGCCGCGAGTGTCAATACCGACGACATGCGAGGCGTTATCGGCAGGCCGCGCACGCGTTGAGCCGCTAATTAAGCAGGCGCCACGCCCCGCCACGCCCCGCCACGCCTCGCCACGC
>NW_026269992.1:0-1876 GCF_000697945.3 Frankliniella occidentalis | reverse complement strand
GCGCCCCGCCACCCCCCGGAACACCCTACTCGCCTCTGCTGCCTCTCGTAGCGCCCCGCCCGGACCTGCTGCTGCTGCTGCTGCGGGTCGCAGCGCGACCGCGAGAATATGGTGAGAAGGGTTACAGGGGGTCAACATTCTCACAACTGTACAACCTGCAAGTGTGTGGTTTAACCCCAACGATGATTTGCTATGATTTGCCGAGGGGGCCTCAACTCTCTTGTAGGATGTACACCAGACCAGATTGCCAAGATTGCCAGATTGCTTGACGAATACTTAGCTTTAAGGGCATAAACCGCCTATAACTGGGCAAAACGCACTAATGTCACCCTGAATGTCGGCAAAAAAACATGGCTTTTGCAGCACATTACCTAGAGATTGCCGAAGATTATCGTAGATTGCCGGGGTGGGTGTACACCAGATTGCCGGAGTTGAGGCCCCCTCGTGATTTGCTATGACCTGCTGGCGAGACCATGTTTAAAGACGGTTGGATCCTAGAACTCACCAACTCACCATCCTGAGGTTTGTGACTAATGATGTGGTTCTTCTGCGAGTTCGGGGATAATCTAGAAAGTATTCCTTCGTTCGGCAAATATTACAGGGAGCTCGGCGCCTGCGAAAATCAGGGTAGGCCAGCCAGCAGTACACGCGTGCACTGCAGGCAAGATGTTGCCTACCGATCAGGCGCTATGAGAGCCCGCAGTGGCTGAACTGGGCAGTTTCGCGAAGTCAAATGGCGCTCGTACCAACTGGGCGGTCCCTAAGTCGATGGGCCATGCGGACACACAGTCCGACTGTAAACAACTGTCGCTATGAGCAGTGCAGTCCGAGCGGGGGACGGAAGAGCACAGACGAGAAAGTCGGCCAATGCTGCCGTAGGGCAGACCTTCGAGAGACTCAAGAGCGGTTTTTGTCCACAGGAGGAAAAGCCGTTGAAACAGTTTCTCATACCCAGTTCCGCACTGCTGCCGTGTCTATAGACCACGACAGGCTTCCTCTCGACTCCTTTGTGGTCCCGGCGGTCCGATGCGATGCGCTTTGGCTTGATTGAGTCGCCTCCTGAACGAAGTCCCCGCCCTGTCTTTTGGTTACAGTGGCACTCCTACTCGGCGGCGATCGCCCTGCTGCTGGTCCTCGCGGCTGCCAGCACACCTGGCCATGCCAGTGGTGAGTACTTATTGTGCACTCGATAGCTGCAGGAGCTGCCAGAAAAAGCAGGCGAAAGAGGAACCACGCCGGGAGCACAACTGTGTGCAGTGGGCCGCACCGACGCCTACCATCTAGGCAAACCGCAACGCGCGCGTGCAGATGTTGCCTTCGAGACATATAGAGATACGCGCCCGTTGCACTCGGGTGTGTGCCGGCGGTTATAGTCTAAATTTCTGGAAGCACTGCACGCACACGCAAAAAATGAACGTGTTCTTAAAGCAGCTCATAAAATGTTGCTGCTTTTTTTTCAAACATTACTAGCATTGAGTTTATGTAGACTTTCTTTGAAGTGTCCCTACGTCTCCTCTGTGCTAACGGTTACGTTCCACGGGCGCAGGCAACCTGGGGAGCCTGTTCTCCATGTTCATGAAGGGGCTCGGTGGTGGCGGCGGCGGCGGTGGCAGCAGCAGCTACCTGCCCCCTGCCCAGAGCGCACCCCGCACGAGCTACGGGCCTCCAAGCCAGGCCAGGCCTCCCAGCACGAGCTACGGGGCCCCCAGCCAGTCTAGCTACCGCCCGCCCAGCTCTAGCTACGGAGCCCCCAGCCGTCCGTCGAGTGGTGGCAGCTCCGGCAACAGTTTAGGCGGCCTAAACTTAGGAAGCCTGTTTAGTAAATTTAGCGGTGGAGGTGGCGGCGGCGGTGGAGGAAAGGGTGGCGGCGGGGGCG
>NW_026269991.1:5950-6266 GCF_000697945.3 Frankliniella occidentalis | reverse complement strand
TTTTTTGCAATTATTGGGCGGGTATTGCCTGAAATTGTAGCCCACCCCAATGCTGTTTTAGAGTCGTTTTTTAATATTTTCATCCGCACCCGCCCCATCGAAAACACAGTTCCCAGGAGGGCAGGGCGGGGAGGGGGAAAGACCCGCAAACGAAGAAAGGCTGCTGCTAACGTTGCGTTGGCTCTGCGCGCGGCTCTATGCTGCTGCAAAGCAGGATGTAAGGGGGGCCGCAGGGGCGTGCTCAGGGGGTGTTCTCGCCGGAGGGGTGGCAGGGCGAGGGGCGCGACCCAACACTGGCGGCGGCTTGATAAGAACT
>NW_026269991.1:0-793 GCF_000697945.3 Frankliniella occidentalis | reverse complement strand
ACTTTGCCTCGCTCAAAATTATTACAACATTACTATATAACCGCCGTACCCGGCCGTACCCGCGCGCGGCGGGGAGCGAGGGCTGCCTACCTCCCGGGCGCCCCGGGCGGTAGTCTAGCAGCAGCGGTCCGAAGGGGAGGACTTCGTTCGGAAAGTACGACTGTTTTCTCTCAAAATTCATTCGAAAAATTAATTGTGGATGCCAGGCGCCTGCGAGACGTAGGGTAGGCCGCCCCGCAGTACACGCCTGCTTTGCAGGTGAGGTGTTGCCTACCTATCGGGCGCTATGAGAGCTTCCAGAGGCTCAATTTGGTCGTTAACACGTTGAGTCCCACGTGACCACGCGTGTGACCACAGCCACAATAAGCCGTAATAACGACCCCCGTTGGGACTCAACGTGTTAGTTGGTAACGGTAAATGACGGACGTGCTTTCTGGATGGTCCCTCCCTATGCGATCGGCCACTTTTTCGTGATCAATTGATGGGCCCACAAGTCGTGTTTTTGGGTTGTATCTTTTTTTTTGCAAGAAGCAGTTGGGAGGGGGGAAAGGGGGGGGGGAGGAAGTGATATAGGGGTGGCGTCACTGCCAGCGCCACGCCACGGGAGTCCGCAGCGGTACCTACAGCCGTACTATGGGTCGTGCAAGCGGGGAAACTGTTGCCGCTAGGTGGAGGGGGAGAGGCAGCCTAGCCGTGTAGAGGGCGGGTCCCTGGGGGCGTGCGTCTGCAGCAGCACTCATTTTGGGCCAAACGTTTGCGAGCGTGTGTGTGGAGAGCAGAAATTGTAGCGCGG
>NW_026269990.1:4848-5709 GCF_000697945.3 Frankliniella occidentalis | reverse complement strand
CCAAAGCCGAGCGAAGGGTCATTCCCAGATTTGGTTAGGGGTATAACATACTAAAGATAGGTATGTTGAGTAAGTCAATACCCGCTAACATTAGTATGTGAGTTAAGAGTTTTGGAATAGTATGTTCACCCTCTACACGTTAGTATGTTCTTTAGAGTTTCCAATAGGGTATTTCACCCAGTTTACATACACCGGATCCATAGACGAACAATAATGCTTCCTGAACTGTTTCCTCCCTGACGCTCATTGGCTCACGCGGACGAAGTTCTCGCACCCGACACTAGGAAAGTCGCAGACCTGGTGGCGGGTTTACGAACTTCGTCCGCGTCAGCCAATGAGCGTCAAGGAGGAAACAGTGCAGGAAGCCTGCTCTTCGTTGGATCTGGTTTGAACTGGGTGAAATACCCTCTTAGAGTGTCGTATTAGTGTGATAGTATTTTACCATTCTAAAAGCTAGAATGCCGTTTCCTGGGTGTAGTTGCTTTTAATATGGTGTTCTAGGCAACCCCAAACGGAAGTTGAAACAGAACGATCTCACTGATTTTGCTGTTTCCGGAATGAAGCATTCCGGTAAGGCTCAAATGCAGAAGAATGCGGGGAAGAAGAAAACGGAAATCGCTATGCTTTAACATGGTGACTTCCGTTTTCTTGTTCCGTGCATTGTTCTGCATTTCAGCTTTACCGGAATGCTTTATACCTTCGATTGGTCGAGCTGATCGCGTGCCCCCACGCTCTTTTATGTATGAGAAACTATGAAATCACTTTCACGCTCACCACTCCATATTTGGGAGGTTGGAATCGGGCCAAACTACCATTATAATAGACGGCTCCTGAGGTGTCCATTTCAAGAAGAATCAAGGA
>NW_026269990.1:0-197 GCF_000697945.3 Frankliniella occidentalis | reverse complement strand
TCGCTAATAACTGCTCAGCCAATGATTCAAAACGACCCTAAAATTCCCAGACCGCTATCACAATTTCTTCTCGAGGTATCGTGCAAACAGACATTCAAACAGGCAAACAGAATGAAGCTTTTTCGGTCAACGAGGTAATGGGCTTCGCTGATCACCCAGACAATGGAACCTATTCATGATGACCTCATTGTGACCTC
>NW_026269989.1:4368-6186 GCF_000697945.3 Frankliniella occidentalis | reverse complement strand
AGAGAGAGAGAGAGAGAGAGAGAGAGAGAGAGAGAGAGAGAGAGAGATGGAGGAAGCCCCAATAAGCCCGACGGCTCGACGGGCTTTCGAGACTGAGCCCCGAACGGGCCAGAGCACGCGCACCATCAAATAAGAGAGGAGAATCGGCCGGAGAGAGAGTGAGTGAGAAGGGATGATAGAAATAGGAAAGGGGGACTGCTCTGTGGGGTTGGGCAGAGACAACGAGAGAGAGTGGGAGAGAGGGACAGGTAGAGCCGCGAGGTACAATTAATCTGACCAGGTAGAGAGCGAGGGCCAGGCCAGGCCCGGAGGGAAAGGGGCCTCGTGCTCGTGTTCCATTCAATACCGTCTCCGTGCCCTGAGCTCGGCAGAAAAGCTGGTCGGCCGGGAGGGACTCGCGGGACGGACCTCGGGTCCTGGGCCTGGGCCTGGGCCTGGGCATGGGCCTGGGCATGGGCCTGGGCCCGGCGGCTGGGCCTGGGCCTGGACCTGGACCCCAGCCGCCGGGAGGGGGTGGGGCAAGGCCCAGACTGCGTGGCACCGGCCCGGATGGCTGGTACGGATGGGTCAGACTACCCATTCGGACGCCAAGGATTCAAACGATGGCGCGCGTTGGCGCCTCGGGCGCGCCACGGGTCCGGAGTCCGGGCGCAGCGCCAGAGAAGGGGAGGAGGACGCAAAGGTCCCTGTTCGGTCCGGACCACAGGCCCGGCGGAAGGAAACAGTGGCGTAGCAGTGGCGTGCCCCCGCCTAATCCCGAGTTTACCCAGGTTACACCCATGGTATAAACCAGATCACCCCCAGGATTGCCACTGGTTACCCCCGGATTACCAATTACCACATGGTTAGCGCCGGGCTAAGCCTGGATTCCACCTGAGTTAGCCCTGGATCAACTCTAGATTACCCCTGGATTGACACAGGCTGTCGGCCGGAAGTTGTTTCTCCCTTCGATGCCGAGAGGAGCAGAGCGGCCATAGGGGCCAGGAGGCAGGGGCCCCCGGGGAGCGCCTTGCGGCAGGCAGACCCGCCGAGCACGCGTGTCCACCGGGCCTGCCTGCCCACCGGGCGTTTGGGGTCCCGGGCCAGCGGGAGCGCACCGGGCCACCGGGCCGGGCAGGCCCGGAGAGAGAAAGAGAGCGAGCGTCCTGGAACCGGGTGGATAACCAACCACCTCCCCCTCGGGCTCCCCGGCCGGACCGTGCGCGGACCTCCGCACACACTAGCAGGAGAGCGGTTAAACTTGGACGTCGCCGCCGAGGCCGAGACTGAAAGCGGCAGTGGCATCCGTCCTCATCACCATAACACCACACACCGCTCTAACAAGGCCATCCTACACCGCTGCTTCGCCCTCCTGTGTAAACCCGAGAGTCGCTCCCGGCTGCGTGTGTTTGTGTGTGGCGGAAGCAGAGGGTATGATGGCGGCGAGAGGCACCGGAGCAACAGAGGGGGAGGGGGAGGTGAGCGTGCTAACGATGTTCCCCAATGCGACACTCTGTCAGTGCGACGTCGAACTGCGGCCGCGGCGCGTGGTCGGGAAGGAAGGGCCCTGCGGGGGTGAGGATGGGGATGCTATTGCTAATTAGTGGCTTTGGCTGTTGCGCCGTGGCCCTTGTGGCCCTCCTGGGCTGGCGCTCTCTCGCTGTGACACGCCAAACCGATACCTCCTAACCATATCCGCTTATCTGCCACGTGTCCCCGGCAAACCCGCTTATCTGCAGCCTAGCGCCGACAAACTCGCTTAACTGCGCCCAGTGCTGGACAAACCCGCTTAACTGCATAGGATTCCCTGCACAGATAAGCGGGTTTGTCCAGCACTGG
>NW_026269989.1:0-1961 GCF_000697945.3 Frankliniella occidentalis | reverse complement strand
GCGGGCTAAAAGACGGCCGCGGAAAGACGGCACATTCGTAGTTCCAGAAGAGCCGCCAGTGGCGCTGGCGTCGACCGATGCCGGGCGAGGGGAAGCGGGAGGGGACGGGAGCGGTGCCCCGCTCGTCTCGTCCCTTCTCCCCTCGCCCGGCATCGGTCGACGCCAGCGCCACTGGCGGCTCTTCTGGAACTACGATTGTGCCGTCTTTCCGTGGCCCTCTCAGACAGCTCAGTGCCGACACCGTATTAACTACATCGTGGCTGAGTATCAGGTTCCAGCGGGACCGCTGCTAGGCTCAACAGGGATTAAACGCCTCAGAGCCGTCAAAGCCTCGACGAACTCTACTCTCACTTTTCGTGACAACTTTTTCGCGCCAGACTGACAGAATGTATAGCGTTAATCCTTTGCTTCTTTTCTCCCCGCGACGGGCCAGTTCTCTCTTTTCCCTGAACTCTGTAATTGGACGAAATTCTTGATCTCTCGGAAGGACACATCCCCACCCAGGCTGGGGTACACGTCACTCGTTGCAGGGCTGCCTGCCCACCACGACCACCACCACCAAACCACCTCCACCACAACCACCACCACCCAACTACCACCCAGCTCCAACCCCTCCCCATCCTCTGCCTACTCGCTCTGATTGCCGAGAGATGAGTGGGTAAGATTGCGTTCTTGTTTGGGTGGGCAATGTTGAGCCCGAGCCGAGAGAGCGGCAAGGAGGGAAGGCGAGGGAAAAAGAGGGAAAGGGGGGGGGGGTTATCGAAGAAAGACTCGGTCCGGACCATAATTGAAAAAAAAAGCGGTAAAAAAACAGCACTGCGAGTCAAACTTGCTAGTTTCCATTATCCAATAATTGTTTATGTTGATTCGAAATGGGCGTAAGCGGGACCCCAGGATCTAATTTTTACTGTATGCCCTGCTCACGAATATCGCACTCCTACACGGAGAGAAAAGTTCAGGGCAGACAGCAAAACTGAGTTTGGATTGTTCTTTTCAACAGTACATCTAATCAGTTTCGGTGACAGGCTAAAACCTATAGACTCTGCACCAGTACATTAGACTCAGCACCAGAACATTTGGTGACCACCTGAACAAGTTTGGATAGTATTTTTCAGTCCGATTTTTTGGTGTATGACCCAAACTTTTTCCTCCGTTTAACGACTCCTATACAACTATACTACTCTAGGTCATTGGAACACAATTGATGTCGCGTAACAGCGCGACGTACCACAGGCAATAAAGAAGAGTCACTATTGATATGTTGACACTAACGCAGTGACAGGCTATGGCTCTATCTATCCTGCCGACCAGGTCACACGCTCCTCTGGCCGTGCGAGAGAGTCGTCGTCAGTCCACATGGTGGGGGGTTTGCTCCCATTTCCGATTTGGCCAGCAGGGCTACCAACATGATCGCGCTCCGATTCGGCCCACCAGCCTGTTGCCGGCGCGTGGCGGCGCGTGGCCCGGCCGGCCCCGCCCTCCTGCACCGGCCCCCGTCATCACAGATTGAGCCCGCATGAGCACCGGGACCGGGCAGGCTCGCAGCCACGGTTTCAAGGTTGGTGGCCTCGTCGTAGCGTGGCTTTGGCCCCCAAAACGCCTTGCGCGGTTCCGCAAAATAGGGAAAAGGGGCCCGCCTTTGTCACTTCTCGCTCTCCCGTCGTTCTCTCGCTCTCTTGCTCTTTCGCTGCCACGCCCTTTCATTCTTTGGCTGTTTTGCTCTTTCGTTCTCTCGCTCTTTCGCTCTCTGCCAGCGCACCGTTCGTTCAGTTCGATAACCCAATTGCACGTGTCTGACTGGGTCGCTGATGACGCCTGCAGCCGCGCTCATTACAGCGACGGTTTTACCCACGGTGCCCCCCGTACCCTGCAGCAAAAAGCGATAGAGAAAGGGAGAGCGAGGGAGAGAGAGAAAGGGAGGGAGAGAGAGAGAGAGAGAGAGAGAGAGAGAGAGAGAGAGA
>NW_026269988.1:1911-4614 GCF_000697945.3 Frankliniella occidentalis | reverse complement strand
GAGGGGGAAGGGGGGTTGCGAGAGCAAGAGGGAGACCATACAGGGTAAAAAAGGGCGAGAGCATGAAATCTTGAAGCGCGTTATGATACCTGATGAAACTGCCCTTGTTTTTCTAAAAGGCTCAGTCTCGGGTTTGTCGATTGCCACAAACCGTTAAATTTAAATTCCGGTGAATCAAACATGCACTTACTGTGAAAAGGCGCGTTGAAATCGTCTGTTTTAGTAGTCTCGTTTGATTACCTCTCTAGTCCCGTCGCTCATCCTAATCCTGGCAGGCAGACAGCTCACCCTGCAACAGATAAAACAATGTCAGGAACAGCAGCGGTACCAGCACGAATTAGGAATTATCGAGTCACCGCAATAGTTATCAATTTTCCTGCGAAACGCTAGAAGCAAACTTTGTAATCTGTCTGCGCAAAAGGAACAGTCGGGAGAGGGGGGAAAGAGAGAAGGGGCGAGATAGAGAAGCCTGCGGAGAGTGGGAATTAAGGGGGAGAAGCGAGGAGGGAGAAGAATGCGAGTGGATCTGTGGCAGCGCGGCCAAGAATTTACGCCTTTTAAAGATTCGGCGACAGCTGGCCGTTTATCATAGAAGGGGCCGACCACAGGCCAAAAATGGCGGATAATATGCTCTGCTGGCTGCAGTCCTGACAAGTCAGTCCTCTGCCGCGCCACGCTTCCGCACCAGGGGCCAGCCACGTCTGCCACATCGAGCCACCCCCTCTTAAACTTTTTTCCAGTCGATCACAGAAGACCGTCACCTCCGCTTGCCTCCGCTACACGGTAGGAAGTGCCTCCCCCATCCGCTATTCGTCGAGGAGACACTCAAAGTTCAACAAAGACCGGGGTTTTAAAAAGCGACAAAGAGTGGTGCATCATACTCTGATGATGGATACATAAAAACTTCCAGGACTGTAAATAACTCGCCCTATCCGTCCGGGCGCCAAGGGTTCCCCACCGTTTGGTGGTTCCGAGGCTGTCGTTGGGACGCCGGGCGGGCGCCTGGCGGCCTTCCTGTCTGAAACTCGAGGCGGGCGGCGTTCTGCACCGGCGGTGATTAACACCTACATGTCATGGATCACTGTGTCACCCCTCTATGCGGACAGGGCTTAAGGGGAAGGGGGTGTCAGCCACACTGACGCGCGCGCGCGCACACACACACACACACACACATGGCACTTCCATTACGGCCTGCGCTATGTGAGCCCAGCGCACACACACACAGACAAACGCACACGCAGGCACACAGCTGGATAGGGCGAAGCAAGATAAGCGGACAGAAGAGCGTGTCACATTACAGATGAACATGTCACTGTTGTGTGGGCGTTCGGGGGTGTACTCCCCACAAGTAGTGCTCTGTACAGCAGCGGTGAAAATTGCTTCAACGAGCGAAACAAGGTCCCAACCCAGGACACAATAAACGAGAATGTATCTTTTTTTTTCTCATCATCCGTGCGTTTCAAACTCCTTCTCTGTCTCTCTCTCTCTCCCATTTCTCTCTCGGACTCTCCTGAAATAGCAGCGGTAGCAGAGAGCTAAGCCTTCCCTATCTATTCGTCTTAGCGTCAGCAAGGCCCTTTGCTCCTTGCAATATTATAACACCCTCGGTGCGTGCCCTCCCCTCACTCCCTTCTCTGCCAACAAGCCACCACCCCCGCCCGGCACAGCCCGGCACGGCGCTACACTCACCGGTGGCG
Organism: Frankliniella occidentalis; assembly: GCF_000697945.3. Taxonomy (NCBI): domain Eukaryota; kingdom Metazoa; phylum Arthropoda; class Insecta; order Thysanoptera; family Thripidae; genus Frankliniella; species Frankliniella occidentalis. Next base: position 2,917 of record NW_026269988.1, on the reverse strand, counting down.
CCGGTGCGGGCGGGAGGGAGGTGGTGGCGGGACGGTTCGGGAGGGGTCCGGGTCGGGTCTGCCTGATGAGCGCAATCCCGCCCGAGCAGCGTAAGTCCAATTTTCAATTTGCCGGGTCTCTATTATGCGAACAAGCTCTCGGGTGTGCGGCCGAGGTCGGCAGACCGGCTCTGCTTCCGGGCCGCTGCCAGCGCTCTGACTGATCGCCTGGGGAGGGTCAGGCTGTCAGACATGTCACACCCGCGCCGCACAGTCAAAATTCAGCTGTGGTGGGAGGGGGGGGGGTTGAAAGAGGGAGCAGAAGGGTGAGAGTGAGGGGGCAGGGGGTGAAAAGAAGAGGGGCTAAAGGCACGCCGCCGGAAGGGTCGCGGAGAAAGGCCTGAAGCGCCCCTCTACTACCCCTTTTGGGGGGCTGCCCCCGCGCTATGGCACACAATGCTAGGGATCACACAAAGTATCACACACAGTGAAAAGTATACCTCCAAAAATAAATTCACAAATTATTTACAGGTTTACTATACTTTGTGACTTTTAAAGGTTTTCGTTTGTTGTTCTTACTCTGTATGGATGTAGATACTTTTGCCGACGGCTCGTCACTTTCAGATCATGGTCGACATAGTGTAATTTGAACCGTGAAAGCTGGTTTTAAGAGTAAAAAGTCATCCCACAGAAGACGGTTCCGCCACACCAAGCCACGGCCAGAGAGGACTCGCTGCAAACGTTATCGGCGAGGGAAAACTACTCCTATAGACTCTCACGGCCCACGCAGCGCGCACGCGCGGGAGAGGAAGAGAGGTAACGGACAGTCCGATTGACAACGCGCAGGCGACTGGACAGGGGGTGTGAAAAAGCAGATAGGAGAGAAGGTGTGAGTGTGTGTGTGTGTGTGTGTGTGAGGGCGCTCCGCTAGCGAGGTGGGAACTCCAGGGGTGGGGGGAATGCCAGTCTCTTGCGATCCATTGTGCACGAGAACACTTCGGCGAGTTTAACACCCGTCGCCCCCCCC
>NW_026269988.1:0-1861 GCF_000697945.3 Frankliniella occidentalis | reverse complement strand
CCCCCTCCCTTTCCTCTCCTTGTCGCAGCAGACAATGATGATGTAATTAGCCTTCCCCGCTCCAATAGAACCTTTGTGTTCTTATTGCACAAAGTGAAGTCATCATCCTGCACTGCGCCTGTACCAACGACCCCGCGAGCAGGGCGAGAGAGATGAATTAACAACACACCGCAGCCCCGCCGCCTCCGCCACCGCGGGGGTCATTGGAGCGACAACGAAAGCTGGTGAAGTGAGAGAGCGATGGGGGAGCAGGAGCCTTACAAAGGGACGGCTCGCAGCGACGCAAGTGAGTGACAGAGAGATCAGGGGGAGCCGGGAGGAGAAAGGCGACATAAGATAACGAAAACCTTTCCCTCTCGAACCGTTTCAAGAAGTGTCTGCTCCCCCTCCCGGTGTGTCCATTACAGGGGCGTCCCGCTGATCCCGCCGGCTCTGGCGCAGCGCCGTTCCCAGGAACACTAAAGGGGTAACGGTGTCACAAAAAGACGCACGTCGCGCGATCTGCATTGATGTAACGAGGATGCAAACGCCACCGTGATAGAGGAGCTGGTGGCCGGGGCGGGCGCGGCGCAGAGCAAGAGGGGAAGCTGTCAGCGATTTGGCCAAAGAGTGTAACATTTCCATGTGAAGCGCATCCTTTTCTCCCCCCGCGACGTCCGTGCGGATGGCGAGAGGACGGGGTGCGGCGGAGGGGGCAGCCCAGCGCGCCCTCTCGCGAGGCCCTCTCCCCACAGAACGTTCGCAGGCTTGGGGCCGCACAGGCGCACCACAACCAGACACAACACGGATCGGATCATCCCTTTCCCCACTCCCGACATGCTCGAAGCTAAACCGACCCCCCTTCCCTCCAAACTGCGCCTCGCTTTTCCCTTATACACCACCTGGATGGGATATACGTAGAGAAACGCCGCGGAACGGAAGGCAGGAAAGAGCTGGTGGCGTTATATTATTGTTTTTTTCAATTACCTGAGTCAAAACAACAAAAGTGCTGCTAACAGAAAAATGTGAGGGACGCAGCGCCACGCTGTTACCGGCGATCCGTAAATTGCGCTTGCTTCTTTGTAGGTAAACAAAAGCCATTGTCCGAGAGTCCGAGCCCCCTTTTTTAACGGGTCGCCTCGCCTGGCCATTGGCCAGCCCCTCGGCCCCGACAGGCAGCAGCCGATATAAAGAGGTTCTATAGGGTTTTCTGGAAGATAACAACACACAATGCTCATTGAGACGGTTGCTAAAACTAGAGATTGCGCGTTACAAGATCAGATGCGTGTTGATGCATCTTCGGAAGCAGAGAGACCTGCTGTCAATTTTAACAATATTCTGTTAAATTGTAAACGAAATGCAACAATTTACCCTACATTCCAATGAGCTCCACAAGGCTAGGGGTTCAGTACCCATGTGGATCCGCCCCAAGTTCCCAAGCCTCCGGGCAAGCTCTGGGCGCCACACATCCATCGCGCGGAATAACATTCACCGATTCAAATGGATCCCCGCCCCCCCCCCCTCTCCCTCACGACCAGGCGTCATATGTGAAAAGCTTTACAATAAAATAGTCATATTGAAGGCAGAGGCCGCCGTGACAATACCCCACCCGCCCTTCCTTCCGCTCTAATTGTTACCAGGGGACAACGACATGGATGACCCTCGCTATCGCCGAGCGGGGGGCGTGCGCCTGACGCATGCTCAATGGAGACGCGTGAGCCCAGCGACCCGCAGCAGCAGGGCGCCCTCAAAATGCTTTTTCTGTTTTTCTCTTCCACACTTCTCCTCTGCCAGCACGCCCCTCCCCCCTTTTCTCTCTCCCTACTCGAGCACCGCACCTCCAATCTAGCACCTTCATCCCTTTCCACCAGCCCCCCTCCCC
>NW_026269987.1:7338-9329 GCF_000697945.3 Frankliniella occidentalis | reverse complement strand
AAGTAAACGTTTTATCGTTTAGAATACAATTTAACCGTATAACAAACACTCCAAAAAACAAGACGTCAAATTGTACACCTTTTCAAGAGCGCTGCAGAATCCACAGCTCGTAACCATTACAATGAATGCCTTCGAAGGTGGGCCATCATGCTGCCCGGGTCCACGAACGTCTTGCCGCACTCGGTGCACATGAACGGCTTACCCCCCGCGTGGGTGCGGAGGTGCAGACTCAGCCCACTCCTGGTTGCAAACTTGTTGCGGCACACGGCGCACTCGAAAGGCTTGTCCCGCGTGTGAGTTCGGAGATGTCTCCGCAGATCGCCAGCGTGCAAACACTTTACGTCGCACTCCGTGCACGCATACTTCCGCTCTCCGGTGTGGACCCGGAGATGTGTGCGCAACTCTTTGCCTGTTTTAAATCCCTTGCGGCACACGTTGCACTCGAAGGGCTTTTCTCCGGTGTGGATGAGGCGGTGTACAGCCAGACCGCGAGTATCCACAAACTTCTTGTCGCACTCGAAGCACTCATACGGTTTTTCTCCCGTGTGCCTTCGCTGATGCGTGCACAAGTGACTTCTCTGCGTAAATTTCTTGCCGCACACTAAACACTCGTACGGCTTCTCTCCTGTATGGGTCCGCTGGTGAGTCTGAAGTGTACTGCTTGTCGCGAATTTCTTGCTGCACATTGGACACTCGAAAGGCCTCTCCCCAGTGTGAGTGTGGAGATGAACTTTCAGTGTTTTACCATCGCCAAATTTCTTTTCGCACACACCGCACTCGAACGGCTTCTCGCCCGTGTGGGTGCGAAGATGTTTTCGAAGACCGTAATCGGTTGCAAATTTATTGCCACAGACCGTGCATTCTAAGGGCATCTCTGCCGTGTGAGTTCGATGGTGTTCTTTCAAATGGGAACTTCGCGAAAATTTCCTTTCGCACAAGGTACACGCGTATGGCATCTCTCCAGTGTGCGTCCGGCTATGCGACTGCAGATTTGATGTGTGCGCAAATGTTTTACTGCACACTTTACACTGATATGGTTTCTCTCCTGTGTGGATACGGGTATGTGAACGCAAAGCTGGCCTACACGAAAATGTCTTTTTGCACTCGGCACACTCGAATGGCTTCTCTCCTGTATGAGTACGAAGATGGAGACGCAAATGTACACTAGTTCCAAATTTCTTATTGCACAGACTGCACTCAAAAGGCTTCTCCCCTGTATGGCAGCGTTCATGACTTCTCAATTGTTCAGTGCGTGCAAACCTCTTTTCACACACTGTGCACTCGTGTGGCTTTTCTCCCGTGTGCACCAGTATATGCGAGTTCAGACCACCACTCGTCACGAATGTCTTGTCGCAGATCGTACACTTAAAACGCTTCTCTCCTGCGTGGAATCGCAGATGCGTTTTCAGTGTACCTCTCTCCGCAAACTTCTTGTCGCAGAACGTACACTCGAAGGGCTTCTCTCCCGTATGGGTTCTGAGGTGAACTCGGAGATGGGAATCGCGCTTAAATTTCATCTCACAGACTGAGCACCCGAAAGCCTTCTCTCCCGTGTGGATCAACTGGTGAGCCTGGAGGTGACCGCTCTGCGTAAATTTCTTGCCGCACACTAAACACTCGTACGGCTTCTCTCCCGTGTGGGTCCGCTGGTGAGTCCGAAGGCTACTGCTGTACGCGAATTTCTTGCAGCACACCGCACACTCATAGGGCTTCTCACCCGTGTGATTTCTAAGGTGATCTCGGAAATGGGAACCGTACGTAAATTTCTTATCGCAGATAGAGCACTCGAATGGCTTTCCTCCCGTGTGGGTCCGCTGGTGAAGCTGAAGGGTACCGCTTGTCGCGAATTTCTTGCAGCACACTGGACACTCGAAGGGCTTCTCACCCGTGTGGGTCCGCTGGTGAGTCCGCAGGTTACTGCTCGTCAAGAATTTCTTGCCGCACACTGAACACTCGTACGGCTTCTCTCCCGTATGGGTTCGCTGGTGAGT
>NW_026269987.1:0-2522 GCF_000697945.3 Frankliniella occidentalis | reverse complement strand
AAAAAATATGTTGATGGATTTTTAAAAAAATGGATGGATAGGTAGTAACTTCTTGACTTACTGAATTCCTTACAATATTCTGAGTAAAACAAGACAATTCACAGGCAGCCAAGCATTCATCTCCTCTGAAAGAGTCAACGGCCCTCCAGGTATCAAAAATCCAGCGGTCAATAAGTTCGTGTTGTGCGACGAAATATTTTACATTTCTTGAGAAAGTAGCAAAGTTGATGATGTAAAATCACACCAGGAGAGGGAACACATTTTTAATAGCCTGACCAGAACATACTTTCACAAACTGATATTCATCAGTTTGTGATGGAAGGTGGGCATAATGGAATTAGGAGTGCAAAAACTTGGGACAATGAATAACAAGTACATGATCAGGTTCAAACAACACAGCTGAAATGATGAGAGTTCAATTGAAAATGGTTGATAACAGACTGGTTCCGTTTTGGCATCGGAGGAAAGGCAGTGAAACCAGGTCCCACTCCGAGTTCTCTCCTTTTTCTTCTTGTTTAGTGTAGTAAAGTGAAGGAACGTGAGCGAAGCCAATAATGCCTTTGCGCTGAGCTCAGAAGGTGAAAGTGCTGGTCCGGGTCCGGGACGCCATGTGTGGACACCACCCGTGACCGCATGATAGTGCCGAGCGGGTAGAAAGGAGCCCGACATAATATGGCCTGTGTGCGCCCGAGGAGTAGGCAACCGCTTAACAACTGAGCCGAAAGGGTGGCCTACTCGGGGGCCAATGGTAAAGTCAACCTTCCAGCCAGCGAGTAGGCCATGGCCGGGTCCATCCGCGGCGCCGGCACCACATCACGTCCGCCTGCTGCAATTCGAGCAAAGTGAAGAAGGGCATAAGTCAGTCCGACATGGGCAGCAGGAACACCGGGCCGTCGGGCCGTACGCGTGCGCCTTCCTAAAAGTAAGGAGCAGACGGAGCACGTCATCCTCTACAAAGAGGTTGCGCTGCGACGCTCGCCCGTCGCCTCCCGCATGCTCAAATCGACGACGAGCAGGTGCTGGGGAAGCACCAACCCGTCCAGTTGCGGGGCCATGGGCGAACGCGGTGCCAAGTGCTGGCCGGGGCACGCAGCGAGAGAAGGCCGGAGAAGGCGATGTTTGTCGTCCACTCATACGCTGCACGCCCATCGCCGACGGGGAAGTCCTGGAGGATCCCCGCAGGTAGTGCATCAGCAAGGCTACGTTGCAGGCCACTCCGCCCCGCCCTGGCCGTGGTGTTCTCCCCGAGCTTTTCATCCCAGGCCGAGAGAAGGCGTCTGCACAGCTGAGGGTTCCGGAGCAGCTGCTCCTCCTCAAGGCGCGCGCCGCTCAGCAGCAGGTCCCATGCTGTGCTTGGTGTCCAACGCGACCAGCACCGGGCCGACGGCGCGGCGGCCGTGTGCTGCATGGGGACCGGAGAGCAAGCCGTCGTACGTCTGCGAGGCGACGCGACGGCCGCGCTGCGGACCGGCGACTCAACTGCCTGGTCTGCTTGACCACGTCCGGGCCGAGCAGAGCTCGCAGGGACGGGCTCGCTGCCGCGCCTGAGCAGCTGCAGGTCCCGGAGCAGCCAAGATAGTGCTGACGTCTGATTCAGAAGATCGTTCAAGAGGGGCTCTCCTATACCTTCCCCATGAGTGCAACAAGGACGGAGCTTTACGGGAGGTATAGGAAAGCCCCTCTTGAACGATCTTCTGAATCAGACGACTGCAGCTGTGCGTGCTGGCGACGACGACGCCCATGCCCCCCGCCACAGCCGTGGGGTCTGCGAGCTTCTCTCCCGGAGGCCGAGGAGAGCGACGGCGAGGCTGTTGCTGATGCCGTGGCCTGTGGTCCAGACCGGCCAGCGCGTGTGCGCGCATCGACTGCATGCACTTGAGGACCGCCCCCCAGGCTCCGCTCTACTCTGCTTAGCACGAAGTACTTCATATCGAGCTGCCCGGCAGGAGGTCGTGTCGTAGCGAGAAGGAAGGCGCGGTTTTGCACGGACATTTTTTGACAGGGGTGGCCACGGTTCCAAATCTCGTGCGCGGATCTCGTTCGACTCGGGCAGCAGGTCTATGTAAGGGGGCTGCAGCTGATGCTGCTCCGTGACGTTCCATGGGGGCAACGCGGACCACGACCCCCGGCCAGGACCCGGCACCGGCGGGCACTTCACTTTCAATCCACCCTCCCCCCTGCTTCCTCCTCCCGCCTGCGCCGTCGCTGAACGCGCAGCAGTACTCCTTTATCTTTAAAACAGGCGCCCCCATCAAACTTGTAGAGCGACGCCCTTGTTCGTTACTCCCTCTTCCTTCCCTCTCCCCCGCCGAGCACGCTACTTCTCAGGGCGACGGCACACGGGCCCCGCGCGCGCCGTGCCCCCGCGGAGGAGAGACAATGTTGTGAGGCGTTTGTGTGTCGCGCAAAGTAATTGAGTAGTGCGCCGGACAAAAGTGAGAGCTGTTGTCGAGCCGCGGGCAGGTGGAGGTCCCTCGTCCTCGTGCTCCTCTTTAACGGCAGATTCCCCCCCCCCTCCCACC
>NW_026269986.1:5806-6073 GCF_000697945.3 Frankliniella occidentalis | reverse complement strand
TGGGCCGAATCAAATTCTCACTCCATCCCTCTTCGCGCTTCCCTCCCCTCTCCTTCTCGCCACACTGATAAATTAAGTGTTCAACTGCTCAACACTTGTAAGTGTGCAACTGCAAGTTGAATACTTGCAAGTGTGCAACTCCGCAGTCGTACACTTGCAAGTGTTAAACTCGGTAGATGTGCACTTGCAAGTGTGCAACTTCTCGGCTGCACACTTTCTTAGATTGGACGGAATCGCAATGGCAATGAGAGTGCGGAGGGCCCTGCA
>NW_026269986.1:0-833 GCF_000697945.3 Frankliniella occidentalis | reverse complement strand
GTAACATTCAATGCAATTTGAATTATGCAATATTATTCTAACAATAGTTAGATACGTGACATACGCCTGCGTCACTCTGCCCTCGGGGGTCAGTAGGCGTACCTATTTTACGTAATTGTAAATGTGACATGATATTCTCAACAAACGTGACACAATTCACATACTTTAGAATGTGACATCACCGTATTTCAATTACACTGGAGTTGAGCCTATTTTTGGATACGTATTTGTGTCTGAGCTAGAGGCGAAGATGCGTTAATTTTACCTGAGCTAGGTAAATTTGGAATGGATCCGATTTGGATCTGCTCAATGACACATTTAAAATGGTTAAAGAGTGCGTCACACCCTTAACGTGAAGCATTCCCGTCCAAGAGAAGAGTCAGACAGACAGACAGACAGACAGAGAGACTACATGCGTTGTGGCTGTGCGAGTGAGATATGTTGGTCGGGGGGCGCGGTCCGGTAATGACCCAGGAGAAACTGTGTTGGTGAAGCTGCGCGTGTGTGCGGCGCTCTCAAATATACTCGTCTTCCTCCCCACCTTATTTTCCGCCGTGTCTGCAAAATTGTCTGAGCGTACTGCCCTGGCCCGGGCCATGACGTGTTGCGGTACAACATGCGATCGGCTCGCAGACCCAACCGCCCTCTATAGGGGCGTGGGCGGCCTGCGCGCTTTTCCTTCTCTTTTGCTTGATATTTTTGTTCTTGCACGCTAGAAGGGGGGAGCAATGTTCGCATGCTGAGGAAGATTTCGGCTACGCAGTGATTGCTCGCGCTTCGACAGCCCATGCGTAAGTCTTTGGCAGGTGCCAACACACCTAGCCCCGCGCCAA
>NW_026269985.1:6053-8691 GCF_000697945.3 Frankliniella occidentalis | reverse complement strand
TCCCGTCAATGGAGAGCACCCTGCGGCTCTCCGGCATGGCGGCTGTGTCGGCCGGTCCTCAGGGGAGGACAATTCTCGCGAAATCGAGCTCGGGTCCCCCACAGGCGGTGCACCCAATGGGTGTCCGTCAGGTGCGGGCCCCGCTGCTCGCGCTCGCTCGCCGCCCCCCTGGACCGCTGGTTCCGCCCCAGAGGCGGCCCGTCCCACTCACACACACTCGTGGCCTGTCGCAATCAATACGACGGACCTTCTCAATGAGTTTGAGGAATCTTACTCACCTGAGAAAGCGACCCCACCTGCACTCCACCTCCTACGGTGCGCGCAGGAGAGGGACGATGAATGTAGGTCGGTCCGCGCGGCCCTTCGCGCATCAACAACAACACAGACCCGGAATAAATTTGTGTTGTGCGACGGAGTCATTGTAACTCGGGTCGGCGGCAAGCCATTCATACCGGCCGCGCTGCGTCCGGTACTGCTGTATCAGGCTCATGACTCCCCAGTGAATGCCCATTTAGCCTTTAGACGGACCTTGGCCCGGCTAAACGGCTATTACTGGCCAAAGATGAGTCATGATTGCAAGTTGTATGTAGCATCTTGCCGTGTGTGCCAGGCTTATAAACCACGAAATGCCACGTTTGGAGTGCTGTCCCCACTCAGGCCTAAATACGTAATGCAGTTCGTGGAAGCGGACCACAAAACCATGGTCCCGTCTAAGTCCGGTCACCAGCACATATTAGTAATCACAGAGTGTTTCACACGGTATACTTTTACCCGTGCTGTTAAATCTACATCTTCTAAGGAAGTTTTAACAGTGTTTCGGGAATACATTGCTCTGTTTGGTTGCTTCTCCTTCTTGTTAGTCGACCAGGGCAGCGCTTTCGTGTCCCAGGAGTGCCGCACTTTCATGGCGAATCTAGGAATACGGATTCGGTATTCGCCCCTATATCACCATGATTTGACGGGCCTATGTGAAAGGACGATACGGACCTTGGGCGATAGATTAGCGCTGCTTTGTCAGGAGGATCTGAATCACTGGCCCGACTACCTCGGCATGAGCACCTTTGCAATCAATACGGCACGGCGCGCTGACTTCCAGTGCTCGCCGGCCTTCCTCATGCTGGGATTCGAGCCCCTCACATCAGATCAAATAAGCCTGTGTGTCCCCGCGCACACATCCCCCGCCGACAAACTGCGAAAGCATTTTGCGGCGCGGACAACGGCCTACATGGCCCTTGCCCGAGCCCGGGCGTACCAAAAGAGTTATTATGACAAGAAACGCAGGTCGTTCACTCTAGCACCCGGTGCTAAAGTTTTGGTCTTCCGCGCCGACAAGCGCGCCGGAAGAAAACTAAAGGCAGCCTTCATAGGCCCTTTCAAAGTGGTCAAACAAGTGTCTGTAAGCACCTATCTGGTGCGTGTGAAACACAACGGCCGCTTTAAGCGCCGGAAGTATCACATACAACACTTGCGTCCTTACATTTCTAGACCACCACGATTGCATTATCCCGCTCTCGCTCCCCAGCTTTCCTTTCCACTCGTGCGCGATAAATGATGCGCGTTGCACATTGGACACGCACACCCGCACCGCGACCCGCGCCCCTCGCGGGCAGCCCGCGCTGCCGACCCCGGAGGCAGGGCCCGCCTCCCTCGGTTCGCGCGGTCAGGCCCTCGTATCGCCGCGTCGCGCTGCCATGGTGGCTGTCTGTGCGAGCCCTAAGTGGCTGCGCGAGGCCCCAAGCGGCTGCATCACGCCCTAAGTGGCGGCGCCAGGCTCTAAGAGGCCTTACATAGCCCTACGAAGCTTCAATATAGTCCTAAGTGGCTGCGTTCGTAAGTGCAAAACGAAACGCATATTTTCTCGTTTGTTACAGAGAACCATGAATCACCTAACAATGAATGATATAATGCTGAGAGAAGAATATTTTTGGAATGAACGAGTGGACAACATTATGGCAATTTCTGCCCGAATTGAAGACAGCCAGCTGAAACGAAGCCTGCAAGAAGTTGCTTCTTATTTTCATCAACAATTCTTTACGCTAGCACGTGCCGCGCACCATGCGGCACACGGCACGCCACCCGCCGTTAATCCTTGCTGGATCTGGCCTGATCCCCCAGCCCAGCCCCGAGGCAGCTCGAGGGGCTGCCCCGGTAACCCTTACGCGCACCGTCAGGCGCGTCGTAGTCCCACGCCCCCGAGGCCCGCGAGGACCTTTGTCTACGCAGGCCCGCGCAGGGCGCCCTCTAACCCCTCCCGCGCTCACCAAGCGGCTAGCGCCCCTATGAGGCCTCACCGTGGGGTTGGCTGTCCAGTCCGCTGTCCGACACCGGAACCAAACATGCCAGACCCCCACCGCTTCTGTCCGGGCGCATGGACGCCGTCCAGGGGCGTGGCAGGCCCTAGCCGGACAGCCATCCCTATCCCCAGTAGAGTGACACTTAGGCGGCCTGCAGCTTCGCGTCGGAGCATGTCTCCCAGCTTGCCGATTCGTGTCATTCTGCCCCTCCCGAGGCGCCCGCTGGTGCGTCCAGAGACACGCCCTCATTGGCGTTCTCAGTCGTACCCCCAAACGCGCATTTTCAGGCGCTCAAATGAGTGCGCACCCAGCGGACTCCCCCGTAGCTATTGAGCCCCCCCCCC
>NW_026269985.1:0-5665 GCF_000697945.3 Frankliniella occidentalis | reverse complement strand
CCCCGCACCTTCCTCCCACCCCCGCTGCACCCTCCAGATTTTCCTTAAAAACGCAAGCAGCCCTTGACCGAGCACCAGTCGTCCAGCTTCGGTCCAGGTGACCACTTCGCTGCGCTGCCCTAGCCGACTTCTGCTTGACTCTGCCCGTCGTCGCCCCAGATCGTCGTGGACCCAAGCACCGTCACCAGGACCTAGCCGTCGACCCATAGCGCTCGTCCGCGGCCACGCCGTGTTTGTCTGTTTTGCCCACTGTAAGTACCCAGTCTGCTGCGTCTGTGTGTGTGTGATAGCCGGCCCCGAGCCAAGCCCCCGGAGCCGGTCGGCGTGAGTCCTCCGTACCTGTCTCCCTCGCGGCGCACTCAGCTCGGCGTCGCCCATTCATTCACCCCTTTTCTTATGCATTTTCGGAAGGTTACTCTGTCCTTACGCTGGCTTTCTCTCTCCCCGTCTCTTTCAGAAAGGCCAATTCAGTCATTTAGTTTTGTTGTCGTCTCGCTCTCTACGTTGTTAACTTAACGGGATGCCCAGTTCAGCGGATGTAATCGAGAAGTTAGCCAACATCACCAACCATGTGTTAGCACTTCGCCGTGCCACACTCCACATCGGCCGCGTCCCGCTGACGCACACCGCCCTGGTGGACCAACTGGTCGTATCCCTCCAGAATGCATCGGCTCAGTTAGAGCGAGCGGCACCCAACACATCGTCTTCACTCCGCCTGACGCTAGCCAGCTGGTGTCCGGATTGCAACCTAATTCCAAACTCGCGGTTCTATCTATTGCCGTACGGGCTCTCGCTCACTCCGGCCCAGTACCCTCTTTGGACCGAGGAGGTCCGGCACGAGTGCCCGCGGTGCGGCTACTCACCGCCAAACATCACTCTTGTCACGGGCACGCCGGTCACGCTACGAGACATCGACTCGGCACCGCTACCCCTCGCGGGCTCGTCGGCATCCTCGTCGTCGCCGGAGCCCCCTAGGCCTGCTCCTCGCCGCCAACGCCCAGTGCCAGCGCCGCGTCGCGCCGCGGTCCCCCCGCCGTCGCCGTCCCGCGAACCTCCCGTCCCGCCGCCCCGTGCGTCCGTGCGCCGCGCAGCGTCCTCATCGCGTCCGCGTCCGGCCGCAGGGCCAGCTCCCGCGGCCGCACCAGCAGCCCCCGGTCCAGCCCGTCGTCCTGGTTGGCTAGACCTCCCCCCGGCTCTACAGCCGATCCTGCCAGAGCCCCCGCGTCCTCAGGCGCCGGCGCCTCGCGAATCACCCATATTTGTGCGTCGGAACGCCACAGGGCGCCCGGCGCCCCGACCGGCGGCAGTCCGCCCCTCATCTCTACCACTCCCTGATATCGTGACGTCGGCTCGACCATTAAACGAACCATTTGGCGGATTTGAGCTGTACGCAGATATCTTTGTTGCCCCGGGTGCACGGGCACCCTCTCCTTCACCCCCCGCGCTCCCCCCCACTCCTCCCCCGCGGACGTCTCGGAGACGCTTCTGCTGCTAAAGGGGGCCTCCATTTTTCTCCCCCACCCTCCTCTGCCGCCGCGCCACCTGCCCCCCCTCCTAGCTCCTCCCCCGCGCCGAGGTGTCATTGTGCGTGACACTGGTCCAGTGCACTAGTTGTGTCTGGTCAGTGCTAGGCGATGCAGTGCCTGCTCGACGCGCCGGTCCCGACGCGCAACGCTGTGCTCGTAGAAATACTTCGCCACTTGGACGTGCACAGCCGGTACCGCTTCGCTCAATCCTGTTCCTCCGCGCGCGCAACTTATCTTCAGTTCTTCGGGTACGAGGTGCACTGGCTGTTCAACTCGAACTGGCTGCTTCGGCTGACGTTCCGCCCGGTACGGTTTTCCCGTAAATCTCCGGAGGGTAGGAAATACTCCGGAGGGCAGAACGTCGACCCTGACTTCATCCGCCGCCACTCGACCAGCCAGAACCGGCCCCCGGTCCTGCCCGCCACTATCCCGCATTGGGTGGGCCCTAACCGGGTGTCGTCAGCACCTCAAGCGCTCACACCGCCGCGCCCCGAGCACGGACAGCCCCTGCCGACACTGGCCTGCCTGGTGCCAGTGTGCCAGGCCAACGGGCGGTTTGCCACGCCGCGGGCGCGCTATTTATCGGACCTCTAAAGTAAAGACAAGTGTGTGACTAGTGAAAAGTGTGAGAACAGAATTAGTGTTTAGTAGCAAAAGTGACAGTGCAAATATTTAGGAAAGTGTGATAACTGTGTTGGTGTGAATAGACAAAGTGCCTCAATAGTGCAACAGTTCAAGGACAGGAAGTGCGTGTGCGTGTGTGTGTGCGTGTGTGTGTGCGTGCGTGTGTGAGTGTGTGTGTGCGTGTTGACTCAGGGACAAGTGCAAAGAGACCAAGATGGATTCGGACACGTGTATGCTAATCCTGAGGTACATCGTGGACATCGAGAATGTCGGGAAATTCGCAATGTGCCACTGGTGCATATTCCACGTACCTTTGCCGCACACAAGGGAAATCCCATTCAAGGAGGACCTGCATGTCAGTGGAAAGCGAATGGACTTGATACGCAGATACGCGGGCTTGTGTGCCACCTGCGGAGTAGCTCTGCACCAATTGGTGCAGAGCTGCCTCTACCCGGACGGCGAGCACCCGGCCCCGGAGCTGCCGCCGCACTCCAACACCGCGATACAGCGGATCTCAAGCAGCTCCCCCGCGGCTCGCCAACGCCTCATCATGCGAGACGACTCTACTTCACACGAGGACGGCAACATGTACGTGTCGTTCGCGCCGGCCCGGTGGTCTTCGTCGCCGCCGACGTTTTCACCGCCGTCGTCCCGCCGGCGGCGGAGCCGAAGGACGCCGCGTCGGGCAGGCGCAACGTCGCGCAGCAACAGCTCCGTGGGGTCTCCCGGGTCTGGCCGGGACGTCGTCACGCCGTACTCCTCGCCGAGGACGCCGGCCACGCCCTCCGGCTTCAACCCAGACACCCACTCAACACCATCCGACGCGTCCGGCCGAGTGGCGAGCCCGGCCGCGGGTGTCCAGCAGGCCGCCGAGAGCAACACAGCCAGCGGGCTGGCCCAGCCGTCGTCGTCACCATCGTACACGCCGACGCAGCCAGCACGCGGGCCGCCGGCCGGCCCAAGCCAACGACGAGCAGCGTCCCCAGGGCCGTCGGCGCTGCGGAGGGTTCGCCGCAGGCTGGACGACCCGCGCAGCCGGCCTTTCGTCGACTCACCGGCATCACCCGACCAGCAGAGCCGGGGCGGCTCGTTCATCGACTCACCCGCGTCCCCAGACCCCGAGGGCGAACTCCACGCGTCGTTCGTCGACTCCCCCGCATCGCCTGACGCGCCCGACGACTTGCTCGCCAACATAAATGTCTATGCTTCCTTTCAGGAAAGCGCGACGCAGTCGTCGGAGCCGTCGGAGTCGTCGGAGTCGTCGGAGTCGTCGGGAAACATCAGTTCTGACGTGTTCGTCGATCAGTCCGCATCGACGCTGTTCAACGGGACAACAGAGGAGTGAGGCCACACCCTCCACCTCTCTCTGTCCCACCCTCCGGGACGCGGTCCTCCCTGGGGCGCTTGCTCGCTGCCCCCGGACAGAAGAAAGAAGAACGAAGAAAGAAGAGCGAAGAAAGAAGAGCGAAGAAAGAAGAACGAAGAAAGAAGAACGAAAAACGAAGAAAGAAGAAAAAAAAAGAGCTCCAGTAAAACATCATGGCTGACATCAACATCGCCCAGGCGCGACTGGTCAACCAGGTTCGGCTGCACGCCGATATCATCATGTCAACGGTCCAGGAGACCACCCTCCGCCCGGCCAACCGGGTCCATCTGGCAAGCATGATGGCGACACTCCATACGCTGCACCAAGCCGTCGCCTGCCTCTCCCAGTGGATAGACCCACTGGCGAAATGCAAGTTTTGGACGGCTTTCCTATGCTGTCCCGCCTGCAGGTGGAGGCCGCCATCGGTTTTTCTAATCGTGCCCGGCTTCACCATGCCGGCGATCAACGCCGCTGATAGGTGCCCCCAGTGCCTATTCCAGCCCAGCACACCTACATACATCAGCGGCCCCATGCGGGACTACATTGGCGGCTACCCTGGGCTGCAGTACCGAGACGAGGCAGTCAGCTACGCGGACATCCCGCGTCTCTTCGCGCTCATAGGCGCCCCGGACCTGGCGCCCGGACTGCTCCAGGACCTGCCAGCCGGCCCGGCGGCCCCTCCGGGCTTCCGTTTGCTGCCGCACTCCATCAACAACCTGCCCGTGCCGCAGCACGTCAGGGACCGCCTTCTCATGCCGCCGCCGCCACCCCCGCCAGCAGCACCCACACCGGTCCGAAACATCCAGGAGCCCACACCACCGGGCGCAGACGAACCAGGCCCGCGAGAGTCCGCTTCACCCTCGCTGCAAGTAGTCCCGGACATGGACGACACGCCGTCGCTGTCGTCGCTGCTCGCGCCAGTTGGGACACCGCGGACCCTGTCCGCCTGTGCAGTGCCCCGACGACCCTGGCTGCAGTCTCCGCCCCCGGCGAACTCCAGCACGCTGAGCCCGTGGACACCGTCGTCATTCGACTTGTCGCTGCTGTCATCGCCGCTCACACGCTGAGCAAACGGCGGACGAAAACAACAATTTAAGTTAAGTATTCTTCTAGGTTAAGCGTAGGTTAAGGTCTCTCTCTCTCTCACGGCCCAAGTGCTGCCAGCACTCCTAGACGCGCACGCGCTCAAATAGAGCTTTCGGCCGGTCACAGAAGATATGTTTATTATGTTATTTTCGGTTACTTTAGATTTAAGCATTACGAACGGAAGACTGACGCAACCTCGCTTTTCTTTTCTCTTTCATCTCAGGTCGAGTGCAGCCGGCTCCACCCCTTTCATTCCTTCCCCTCGCCCGCACGGATGGACACAAACAAATCAGCCACGCCGGAGCAGAAGTGACGCCACCCACGGGCGGTCAGTGCTCCCAGCAGCATCACAGCTCCCTCGGAGACGATAACAACAGGCAGGTGATTTCATTCACCTGCCAGTTGTTTGACCCGGGGCCACCCCGGTCTGCTGGGACAGTACGGCCGCCGCCTTTAAAGGACCCCGCCCGCCAGGGTGCGGGCCCCCGCCACGCCTCATCAGGTAGCCCCGCCAGCCACAACAAGGGGCTACCCGCCACAACAAGACATCAAGAGTAACAGACTGTCAACAAGTTTTTGTGTGCGTCAATTCATTGTGTGCCTTTTGGGTGTGTGTGTCCGAGAAAGTCTCCGCTGTCTGAACGATTATGTGCGTTTTTGTGTGTCCTCGTCTGTGCGGTGCTTCCCCCATTTTCCTTTCTATAATTTCTCTTTCCTAACCCTTTGGAGCCGCTGCCTCGTCCCCTTTTTGCTTTCATTTCCCTTTCTCACTTGCAGTTTTGCTTTTCATTCTTAAATTAACTTCACTTTCAAGATACGTCATTTGTCGCGACCAGTCGTCTTCCCTCCGTAATACTCTCTTGAGCTCGCCGCTACCGGCAGGAACCCCACCCATAAAAAGCCTTTTGGTGTTGTTTGTCCGGGGTGTCTCAGTCGGCACCCCCCTCTGTTCGATGCTAACCACTAATAATCTGGCTGCGGTGGGGAGCCGAGTACACTGCTCGGCTCAGTCCTTAAAAGCTCACGTCTTCATTTATTTTATTTTTTTTTATTCCTCCTTTTT
>NW_026269984.1:5755-6811 GCF_000697945.3 Frankliniella occidentalis | reverse complement strand
TTGACCCGTTGTTCGTCTGCCGCAGTCCTCGCGATGCTCGCGGTCCTCGCGGGTCTCCCCGGCCCGGCAGACCTGGCGGCCGGCGGCTGGTCGGCAGAGAGAGAACGAGTGCGAGAAAGAGATGGATCGAGAGAGAGATGGATCGAGAGAGATGGATCGCGAGAGATGGATCGAGAGAGATGGATCGAGAGAGATGGATCGCGAGAGATGGATCGCGAGAGATGGATCGAGAGAGATGGATCGAGAGAGATGGATCGCGAGAGATGGATCGAGAGAGATGGATCGTGAGAGGCGCAAGAGAGGGACAGCCAGCGAGAGAGCAAGACGGGCGAGCGGGGGAGAGTAGGGAGGGACCTTCGCCAGGACCTGGCGCATACCAATTAGCACGTTCAGTGTCCGTCCTAGGCCCTGGTGCGGATGGATGGTGGCTGCTGCTGCTGCTGCTGCGAGTGTTATGGCACGTACCTTGCAGCGTTATGGCGCCCTCGGTAAGACCGCTTCAAAAAAAAGGGGGATGTAAAACAAATAAAAATTGGAGGTCAGGTACAATTTTAACCTAACAAGCAGGGAAGGAGACGAAACAGTTGGGTAGAGTGGATTTAGATCCAACGACGATCTAGCGGGTTTATTAAGGGGACACTATGATGAAAAAAATGAGGACACTTTTACTGTAAAAATCGCAGTTTTTGAAAGATTCCCTGCGCAAAGCTATTAGAGATGGAACTTTGTGGCTCATATGCATTTAATGGTTAGGTATTCAACTTAATTTGCCGGCATTGTCAACAACAAACGAAGATGTCTAAGCCACCCATACACGCCAAAGGTTCTAACTCCTGAACAGTTTTCATGGGCTTCTTATTAGAAAATGTACTGAGGACACACTTGTTGTTTGATTTTGATATCCATGCCGGGTTTTAATTATTAGTGTATAATGGAACATTTTAACACAAGATTTGGCAATGTAACTCAAACCAGTATGCGCATGGAACTTGTCAAAGATAGGCCTGTTTTAACATGCTTAAAGATTTTCAGAGCTTTGGGTGGCTCCTAAAATTC
>NW_026269984.1:0-529 GCF_000697945.3 Frankliniella occidentalis | reverse complement strand
ACCTGGCGGCCGGCGGCTGGTCGGCCGGCTACTTCAACACGCTGTACGGTCCCGCCGTAGACCCCGGCGGCCTGGTGGAGCCCCGCACCTCGCTCAGCCCGCCGCCGGCGTGGTCGGGCTACTCGGCAGGCTACTCGTCGGCCGGCTCCTCCTCGGCCGGCTACTCTTCGGTCGGCTTCAAAATCGCGAAAACATTTTAATTTTAGCGCGCCGCAGGCCAAGGTAGACGCACATTTAGCTCAGCTTTACACGGTTTTAACGTGCGTCTACCTTGTATATCTTTGCTCTGCGAAGAGGTTGTTACGAGCGGTCGAAAGGAATGGCAGTGTACACGCCAGCGTCAAGGTAGTGTTGGTTAAACGATCATGCCGTAATAATTATTTTGCATTTATGTCGTTCTTAAATTCACCCGCCTCGTATCGACGGCGCACTGCACGAGGGTGATAGTTAAACAACCATAGGGTGGCGTGAGAGTGGGGAGGGGGGGGGTCGAGAAAAGAGAGAACGAGTGCGAGAAAGAGATGGATCG
>NW_026269983.1:4113-4543 GCF_000697945.3 Frankliniella occidentalis | reverse complement strand
CTCCTCCGGGACCCTCCTCCGGGAGCCCTTCCGGGGCCCTGCTCCGGGGGCGTATGTGCGCCTGCCGCGGGGGGCCGGGGGGCGCTTTCAGCCCTAATGCGCCCCGGCCGGAGAGGGACGGAGCGTCAGAGTGAAAAATGGGGGCAATTTCTGGGGATTAAAACACAAACAGGCACACTACTAACTACTCGCACACGCACGGGCCGCGGGGGACGGCGCAGGTGCTAATTGGTGTGACGGGTTGCCACCCGCGGTGGACCTGCACCGCTGCACTAGGGTTGCCTACTCCCCTACTCCTCCACCCGAGCGACAACGAGTAGGCAAACCCGCAACGCTCAGTGGCATTAGCTGCGTGCGCGGATGACATCAGAATCTGATAGATCTCGGCTATTTCCCTCTGTTTCCGATTTCATCACGCCCCCTCCCCCTC
>NW_026269983.1:0-1708 GCF_000697945.3 Frankliniella occidentalis | reverse complement strand
CTCCCCCACGCCCCCACCACCCCGCTCGTGTCGATCTTTGTCGGCCACCTGATTCCATCCATCGCGCGTACTAGTCCGAGATAGGGATCTATGCCCCGCCCCGCCCCTCTACGCCCCGCCACGCCCCGCCACCTGCTCCGACGAGCGGATGCTGTATGGAGCTCCCACACTCGCTCACCTCGCTCTGACCGCACACGCTCTCAATCATAGGAGAGCCGCCGAAAAAGGCGGGCCGTTTGCAGGTTTGGCCGGCCCGCGTTGCTGCTGCTGCGCCATGGGTGCCACCCCGCCCCGCCCCGCCAGACAGTTCGAACATCCACCGCTTTGCCGCTGCGGGGGCGCCGCGCCGTCCTGTGCGCGACCTGTTGAGCGCCCCCGGCCGGCCGGCGAGCGCAGGGGCGTGGCGCAGCGTGGCGCGGCGCTCGAAAAATGTGGAGCAGATCGAAGAGCGATGGCCTTGCTGGCGGGGCCGGGCGGGGCCAGGCCGGCCAGGCCCGCGGCGGGGCATTGTCGTGGCAGCTTGCGGCTGCGCTGCGACCGCTGCGACAATCATGCACCCTCGCGAGCTTTTCTGAATGCTCCAAAAATAACAATGTAATGTCGCTACTGCGCCAATTATTATCCACATGATATTTGCTCTGGATGCACGCCATACTTGGTTCCCTGGTTTCGAAATCAAATGCCATTTCACACCTACAAAAGAGTCGTTCTTGATATTTGTAGATTTTTTGTGTACCTGATTTTCTCGAAAAGATTTCGCTTGTTTTCAGAAATAGTTTACTTATTGTGCAAGAGAGTTCTGTATGAATGAAGATGAGAAATGTACTAAAATCAGGAGGCTCTTTTTTTTTTCGCTCTGAAAACAAGATCAAAACAAAACACAGTGCTGGTCTACTCCATTTGACAAACGATAACGGCTCCTTTTCTCCACACCTCTGCGTGCGTAGTACTGTTGGAATTATTTCTCGTGCAGCCCACGAATGACCATATACCATAACAGGGTGCGTCTTTAACCACCACGCCGAGTGCGACAGAGAGATGCTTATGATAAGCGTCTCTCTCTCTCTCCCATCGATCTATCGATCTCTCATCGAGACATCGTAACCACTCAATCACCCGCGCTGCGGCTGGACGTACCCTGTCGACAATTTGTTTGGCGCGCGCGGATCAGCATCGCATCAGATCGGGCGCTGCACTGTCGGTATACGCAAGCAGCGCCGCGCTCGTAGCAGCTCGAGGTGGAGCCGGAGCGAACGCAGCCGAATGAGAGCGATCGTTCGCATCAGCCCCCTTGGATCAAAGCGACTCTTACTCTGACCCCTCAGCCTCAGTCTTGCGTTCAGTCAACGTTCAGGAGGTGTATCGCGACGCGCCCCACAACTCGTTGTTTTACAACTTTGCGGGAGCTTGCGAGCCCTTTTAGTTGGGTGGATTGTTGGGAGAGTGCGCGGTGCGCGGCGGACAGTTCGTACTTTGGCTTTATAGAATTAGCCAGTGAGTTAGTTCGGGACGGTCCGTCGATCGCTGGTTTAACGGGCCGGTATGTGGGATGGCGAGAGCGATTGAGACAGTAGAGGGGGCGGGAGGGTCTGGTCCGCGGACCCCGCGAGCTTCTCTCCTCGGCCAGCTCCGTGTCACATACAGTATGGGCGCGCGTCATGCGTCATCCCCTGATCTTCGGCGGTGAATTGTCGTTGCCCTTGTCTCC
>NW_026269982.1:1741-2510 GCF_000697945.3 Frankliniella occidentalis | reverse complement strand
AAAGCGGGAGTGTGATCCACTCAAAAACATTTTAGTTTTTACCAATTTGGCACGGACAAAAATGTGCGTGGCAGTTTTCGCATTCGCAAAACCATGCGTACTTTGTGCTACACGCTTCTTTTGGCTCCAGAACACGATTCCGGTGACGCAACTACCACTAAAGTCTTTGATGTGATGTGATTTATAAACGGGCTTTGGTGACGCGCGTGTTGCCTACCTTCGCTGAATGAAGGCGTTTAAAAGTGTCACATGACCGACCAAAAGTCATAAGCTGACGTAAATAACAAATACGGTCAGCCATATGACCAAAAAGTCAGTCCTCGTCTGTTTACACCTATAAAATCTCGAGAAGGGGTCAAAATGACCCCTCGGTCCTTCTAGGTATAAGTAGTAATATCTTCAAAAGTTCTTGTCACAGAGACCTCATATTTTGCGTCCAAGTGTCTTTCGGTATTACATGAAAAGTCGGAAGGTGATGAATCGGTCAAAAAATTAATTCGTAGTTCCTTTGGCAATTAAAATTCAAAAGGGGTCATTCTGACCCCTCCGGTCCTTCTAGTGTTAAAGTCTGAGACGAGACCCTTTGGGGAAAGGCGTAGAATAGCCTTTCCCAAAATTCACTTTGAAATTACCTCTGGGTCTCCGCGATGCTGGGGACGTGCTTTCAGCACCACTGGCCATGACGTTTGTTGAGCTGCCAGTGCCGGCTCGCCCGGGTCTCGCCCTCGTCCACAAACACGCCTGTCTACAACAAAACAAAACACATGTC
>NW_026269982.1:0-1691 GCF_000697945.3 Frankliniella occidentalis | reverse complement strand
CGGCGGGCGCGGTGTGCCTTTGCATCAATTTGCCGAGCGGATCCCTCAACCCCTCTCTTTCTCGACGCTCGCTAAGACCCCAAACTCTATTCAAATGTCATACGGCTGATGCGCGCGCGGCGTGCCTCCCCTTTCGCCCCTACCTCTCTCTCCCCCTCCCTCGCCAGCAGCCAACCCTCCCGCATTTACTCCCACGCGCTTTTTCAACAGGATTAAAAAGTTTTTCCTCGCCGCGGATTGTACACCGCGGGGTGAGGAGCCAACACCACTTGCCTCCCCCTCCTGCCCCCACCATTCCAGATCACACGCTCGGTTTCAGCTAGTTAGTTATAACTCTCCACAAAGTAATTGCGACGTATTCTCTCATCCCTTATTCATTTTGGGATGAGAGAGAGAAGAGGTGGGAGGATGAGGACAGACAGACAGAGCAACGTTTCGGTATATCAACCTTTGTTAGGGTTATCTCTCTTCCCACGTTGGAGAAATAATGTGCTTTGGAGGTTAGGTTAATGATAGAGGTCCCGTTTAAAGTATAAGACGAGACCCTTTGGGGAAAGGCGTAGAATAGCCTTTCCCAAAATTTACTTTGAAATTACCTCTGGGTCTCCGCGATGCTGGGGACGTGCTTTCAGCACCAGTGGCCATGACGTTTGTTGAGCTGCCAGTGCCGGCTCGCCCGGGTCTCGCCCTCGTCCACAAACACGCCTGTCTACAACAAAACAAAACACATGTCAAGTTCAACTACAGACCACGCGCCAGACAGGCAGGTAAAAAGGACACACCATCAAAAGTCGGAACGAAACAAAGCGGGTAACCCTAACCTCGCGGTTCGGATGAAGCCAGCCGTACCGAACTTTTTCGGTTGCCCGTCGAGCTTACCTTCCCTCTCTCTTTCTCGCTCATTCTACCCAAACTCTGCCAACAACGGCCTCGAATTTGAGCACACATTACTTGTATATAAATTGATTTGGATTGAAATATTATTACACACAGCACCGGTGTCGCGATCATCGCGCTCGCAATCGCATCAGCTGAGCCGACTGACCACAGTTGCGCGCCGGTGGCGCCGTTGGCGGCAGTGACGCGGAGCGCGCCAAAGACGCCCATGCGGAGGGGTGAGATAAAGATTTAAAGGCCATTTTTTTTCGGTTTCTATGCCGATATTCGGAATTATGTCAATCAATATCAACACCATCACGACGTTAATGGCTGGGATTGCTCGGGGATTGCGGTCGTCAAATAAATCATTCCGGTAAAGCTCAAAAAAGAAGAACATTGAGGGGAAGAACAAAACGGAAAATCATTAAGATTTAACATGGTGACTCCCGTTTTCTTGTTGCCCGCGTTTTTCTGCATTTCCAGCTTTACCCGAGTGCTTTATTGGAAGACGAGGACGAGAGCACTTTTGAGTCGTCAGTGGCCAGTGCGGGTTGTTTTCGGCAAGAGGGAGTTTCGCTCCTCCTCGAGATGTCCACAAAACAGCGGTTGGGGGAGACACCTCATGAAGGATGAAACGGCGACGCAGCCAATGCGCCCCTCCCCCAGCCCCAGTCCCTCTCGCTCCGCCCGGCCACTCGCCTCCTGCACGAGCCCCCCGAGAGCCTCAGGGTAAGCGCCTTTGATGTCACAACCACCGCCAGCGAGCGGAGCGCAGCCATGAAATAAATATAAATAAGGCAAAAACCGCGATG
>NW_026269981.1:1518-3367 GCF_000697945.3 Frankliniella occidentalis | reverse complement strand
TTTCTCTGACCTGTGCCAGCCGCGTCTTAGACCCGCTGACACTGCGTTACAAAGGGTTTCTCTCCCATAACCTGGCCGTCTGCGTCTAAGACCTGACGAACCTGCGTTACACCTGCACTCACTGCGTCCCTGACCTGTGAGCGCTGCGTATCTCTAACCTGACCGACTGCGTCAACGACCTGCCGGCTCTGCGTCAAATGACCAAACCGTCCTGCATGCCCCCCGTGGCACAAAACTTCGATGGCTGGGTGACCCCTCCCGTAGACTCCATCCTGGTTCCCTGCACGCTGGAGTGCTGGAGCGACGACTACCCTGACATTGTCGAGGAGAACTGGGAAAACGAGTGCTACTCCGCCTACTCGACCAACACCCCGATCAGCTCCGAGAACTACAAGGTCCACTTCGACGCCGCCGTCACCCCGCCCGTCGAAGCCCTCGTCGTGCCCTTCATCGAGGAAAGTTGGGAAAACGAGTGCTACTCCCCCACCCCCTCAAACCAGTTCACACCCACCATCGCCTGCGCCCCGGCCCCCACACCCAAAAAGGAAAGGTGCCACCTAACTCAAGTCTGCCCCGACTACGACGAGGACGAGAGCGACGTCTCCGACATCGTCCTGCCCCTGCTCCTGGACGGCTCCTGGACGCCCTCCAGCCGCACCAGAGGCTCACTCTGCTCCTCCCGCTCCAGTGACTCCGTGTCCACCACCAGCTCCACGTCGAGCAGCGTCTCCAGCTGCGTGTCGTCCTGCCCTCCCTCTTGTGGCATCGAAATAAGAATCGACTACAAGAGCACCTGGACCTTCGACCATAGGGGCAACCTCTTCGAGACAAACAACCCGGTGCGCGCCGTAGTGCTCTCCCCTCTACCCGAGACCGATCCCAGACTCATCCCGGGGCTCACCTACTTCGTACCCGCCCCAGACGCCCCTTTCCACACCTGGAAAACGATCCTCCAGAAACGACTCGAAGGCCCGCTCCTTTCGAGAACCAAGAAAAACAGCCGCGCTCCTAGCCGCACAGAACCCAACAGGCGGTAAGCCGACCGAACGCAACAATGAACTCGCCGGGCAGAAGCGACGCGGCCCAACAAACAGACGAGGCCCCCCGCCCCAGCCGCGCCCCCGGGCGCCCCAGAGGAAGTGGCCGACGCCAAGGACGCGGCCGCACCCGACCAGTAGGATGGTCCGTATCCAGGCTTAACGCTGAACGTCGCACAACACGTTTCCTCGACACGGACGAGGAAAACGACGGCGACAACGATGACTCCGACGACGAGCGCGAAAGCAATTATGACGGCGACACTGCAACAGAAGTAGGGGACGAGACAAGCCAAGACACTCATCATGAAGAAGAACACGACGAAGAAACTCACCAGCACGAGGAGAGGCGCGGGCCCAGAGTAGAACGGCGAGAGAGGCCCCGCCAGCACAGGGCGAGGCCCTACATAAACGTAATCCAGCAACAGATTAGAGTCCCAGAATACGATGGCAAATCGTCGTACTCACTGACTGTACCGCACCCAGTTCCAGATCATTGCGCGGGACAACAATTGGTCCAGACGGGAGAAGAGAACCCATCTTCTCAGGAGCCTCAAGGGAGACGCGACAGAGGCACTCGAACTCCTGTCATCACAGGAAAAAGAGGTTACGTATGAGAATCTCGACACTACACTGCAAAGGTTATTCACTCAAAAGCAGTCCCGCTGGGAACTGAAGCGCCAGTTCGAGCAAATCAAACAAGGGCCGGAACAATCCCTTCGAGATTACTCCCGCACGGTGGAGAAAGCAGGGCGATCTTACATGACGACCCAGGGCGAAGTCGAAGTCCAGGAAGCATTAGTCCACGCATT
>NW_026269981.1:0-1241 GCF_000697945.3 Frankliniella occidentalis | reverse complement strand
GGCGGAAGATCATGTAGGCTGCACGTCTCCTGCAAAAACAAAGAACACCATGAGCAAACACGATTTGATTTTGATTTTGGTTTCGATTTTGGTTTTGATTTTGTTTTTGATTTTTCAAGGGACTCAGACTCCCCAAAAGGTTTTACCGGGAGACGTCCCAAAGTTTTCCCGAATAACTCAGACATATTCGGAGAGAGAATTTTTGTGAATTTTTGAGAAAACCAGTCAACCCAGAGAAAATGGTCCAACGTTAGACTTGATCAGTTCCCAGTCGGCAATGGTTCCAGCCCCGTCACGAGAATCGCAGAAAACTGCTAGAACACCACGATCGTCCAGAAAACGCTAAATTGCACCCCCGGATAACTACCCCTCGTAACCACTGCTTGCACAAGCAGAACGTTCCAGCGCCATCCGTCTCCAGACCCCGCCCGCTGAAGGTAACGCGTCGCGGAGGAAAGTGGCATCCTTGCGTTCAGTTACTCTTTTTAACAGTCGCAAATGTACTGTCAAACGCGAGAAGGTGACGTCCTAACCCTACCCGGACACGGCGGCCCCCAGCCTGCCCCAGCTCGGCTCGACAGAAAGCAACCCTGCCGCGCCCGACCGAAGAAACCGAAACCCGAAACAGAGCGACTCACCCCGCTCCCCCCCTCCTTCGCTGGCCGCCCGCTTGTCAACAACGGCAGCAACAACAGCAACCACCGGCTCGCAGCACGGCACGCCCAGCCAGTAGGCGGCTAGCTCTTGGCTCGAGTGTGCGTACCGACATCGCTCCACAGCCCGTGAAACGCAGAACCCTCGTCATGGCCGGCACCGCGCCCTGGGAGGTCCGGGTGACGATCGTCGAGATATTCCCTGACGGCTCCCAGAAGGACCTCCTCGTCCACATCGAGAACCTGATCGAGCAGCCCCCGCGCCGCCCTCGCGGTTTCGCCACTGAATTGCCTCCTGAGCCCCCCCTGGCTCCATCGTGTCCCCCTCGCCAGCCTGCTCCTCCTGTCGCTCCTAGAGGGTCGGTCTTCACACGCATCCCGCCGGGCGCCAGGCCGAAACACCCCCGGATCATCCCCCCTGAGGCAAGGTCCTGCCCCGTTGGACCCTCAGATGCCTTTCCACGAGGGCCATCGGCTGCGACGCCACCCCTGCACGTCGGCCACCCCGGCTATGGCCCGAACCACGGCGACCATCAGGCCACGGGCCATCAGGCTGCTGCCCAAGCCCCAGCAAGGCCTGCCCCCCCC
>NW_026269980.1:5396-6522 GCF_000697945.3 Frankliniella occidentalis | reverse complement strand
CGGCGTAACTGTAACGCGCTAACGTTACTCGTTAACTAACGTTAACGGCGTTAATAAACGGCGTTAATCGTTAAATTAGCGTTAACAGCCCTGTCGATGAGCGAGAGGCCTCCAAAGTTTACTGTGCAGATCAGCCGAAAAGCAGATCCGCCTGCGATGACCGTCCCTTCCGGTCCCTTCCCAGTGTTGGCCCGGCCGCTGTGTCGTTGGCTCTAAATTGGTTGCCATTCTCAGAAAGAGGGGGTTGTCCAATAACTGGTGCACGAAATGTCACTGCGACAGTTAATAGACGGCAGTCGTTTTGGAAGCGTATGACCTTTCTTTTGGCTTTGGATCAGGCCTACCATGATTTTACGGATGTCAGGCGTAAATATTGGGCCAGTTGGAAGTGGGAAAGGTTGGGGAAGTCGGAGGGGTAGGGGGGAGTACGAAGAGTCCGACAGAATCGCCACTGAAACATCCTGCGCTGCTCCCAACCTCAACCTCCATCACTGATCCACAGGTCGGCTTCACCCGTCGCGTCGCTTGGCCGCGCCCCCAGCTGGCCAGGCAGGCAGGGGAGCGGTCGAAGCGGGCGCGCAGGCAGCGGTGCGTTCGAATCGTGCCGTTCGGCGGGTCGGTCAATACCTTTATGAACACTAGTCATTTTGCTGCCGAACTGTTTCCTCCGTTACAAGGCAGTCGCACACTAAGTGGCGAGTCCGCGAACTTCATAAGCGTCAGCCAATGGGCGTCAGGGAGGAAACAGTTCATGAAGTATTACTGTTCTCTTCCAGATTCGGCTAAAAGTGGTCAAATAAAGTGTTCCGCTACAACACAATCGTAGCCTAAAGAAGAAAAGTATGACTACCCGATTTGTTTCCTCCTGAACGCTGATTGGCCAAAGATGGAGCGGCTGTGGCGGTCAGCCAATGCGCGCATAGAGAGCAACAGATCAAGCAGTCATGCATTTCTTCTTTAGGTTCCGATAAAGTATTCCGGTAAAGCCAAAATGTGGAAGAAAGCGAGGAAGAAGAAAACAGAAATCACTATGCTTTTACATGGGGCTTCCATTTTCTTGTTCCCTGCATTCTTCTGCATTTCAGCTTTACCGGAATGCTTTCTTGGCTAGCAGCGGAATACCCTA
>NW_026269980.1:0-401 GCF_000697945.3 Frankliniella occidentalis | reverse complement strand
GATGCGCGGGGGAGAGGGAGAGGCGGCGGGGCGGCGCAGAGTATACTGCGCATGCGCAGTTCGCAGGCTGAGACGGATCCAGCAGCCGCTCGGCCATTCCGTTTCCGCTGCTTCGCTTACCCGAAATACCCTATTAAGGTATAGGAAGTCACTAAGGCCAAAATATGGTTTTCAAGAAAATATTTTTGCAGCAATGGGTCTAAAAGGAAAGGATATTGATGCATCTGAAAGACATGGTATGGTTTGTTAATAATAAATGTCACATTTTTTTAAAAGCTGTAGTTTTTGACTTAGTAAATATCTACATGTTAGATTGCCTTCTACTAGATGAAATTCATTAAGATGTCGCTCTCCCATACAGAAGTGATCTGTACTCAGTTTCTCGACTGGAAAATCCACCC
>NW_026269979.1:2275-2898 GCF_000697945.3 Frankliniella occidentalis | reverse complement strand
CCCCCCCCCCACCAACCCTGACGCGTGCCGCACGTGTGTAGCTGAAGGGGGGCGCCGCCGCCCCGGGGGCGCAGCGGTCGCGATAGGAGGCGACATACAGTACATAAGCTCCCACAACTAGGGATTTTAGTGTCCGTAAATATGTCCGGAAAAATTGAAAATTATACCAGAGAAAGTTGTAAGAAAAACTGGAATATTTCCAGAAAAATTTAAGTAAAACTTCTAGGGAAAAGTGGAAACATTTTTGATCAAGAATTGAAAAATTTCCCCAAAAATGATTTTCTGTAAACCTAAAACCCCTTACCTCACTCGGAGCAAACTGACCCTCCCCGTCAACACTGGACGTCGCAAATGAGCGACAGTGTGACTCGCCCAAGGCCTTGATAAACACGACCGTCGTGCCCGTCACTGGGTGGGCGGGGGAAGGGGGAGGGGAGCGGGCGCCGGGAGCCAGCCACCTGCATCGCGCCACGGGCCTGCCGCGTCAAGCCTCGCCAAAAAACAACTCGCATAGCGAGTCAAACACACGATCAATCACGCTCCTAATTCATCAAATGTCCTCCCTCTCGTTCTGTTTCTGCCCCCCCCCCCTCTCTCTCTCTCTCTCTCTCTCTCTCTCTCTC
>NW_026269979.1:0-600 GCF_000697945.3 Frankliniella occidentalis | reverse complement strand
CACTTTTGCCCGTATTTGACTATCTGCGCTAGGAGGCCATCGGCACCGCACCGCCGGCGTCCTATTGTGGTCCCGGGGCACGTTCAGCCAGAGAGGGCCGTGCCGACGCTGGACGACACGTCGCTGGTCCGGAGCGAACGTAAGTGGCAAGGGCGCAGGATGCGAACGAACAGCAGTCGGGGTCAGTGGTCACTGCTCCCACCGAGGCGCGACACCCGCGGCCAAGAGAATGAGCACCTGATCCTTTTATGAGTCACAGACACAGAGAGAACGGGGTGGAGGGAGGGGAAAAGGTAGTGTACGTATGTATGTATGGGAGGAGTAAGAATAGAAAACAGGGCAGAGTAAAGGTGTGTAAAAGTCTCCCCCCGCGCCGGCCCACCAGCCGCCCTTCGACCAGCGCCGCCGCGCCCCGCGCCCCGCCGCCCCGCGCTGCACACTTGCACGGCCCCGTGCAGCCGGCAGGGACTTAACGTTGCTTACGCCAGCCAAAACGTGTGAATGAAAATATATGTGGGTTACTTTTGATTGCCGTCCCGCCGGCTGTAAACGCCACGCCTGCCGTTAAATGTTACAATTTAGTTGCAATGCCCCCCCCCC
>NW_026269978.1:3493-4413 GCF_000697945.3 Frankliniella occidentalis | reverse complement strand
GGCGAGCAAACCGATGGACGGACAGTTCTTGCTCGGGACAGAGCCCTCGTTCTCCGGGCCGCGGGGTCATATAGGCATAAGTTATTCCTGTGCTGGACGAAAAAAAAGAGGGAGAAAGGAAGACAGTCTTATCTTCTTGACATCTCACGCGACGCAAGCGGGCTGCGCGTAGGGCAGTGTAACAGGGGCGCAAGAGACACGAGTCGAGCCGAGCGGAGCCGAGCCGAGTCCACATGGGGGCTCGCGGCGAGGCACCGGATGGAACGGTTCGGCTCCCCGCTCCCCGTGTATACAGAGCGAGAAACAGTCGCGCGAGGGGTGGCCCAGCAGGGCTGATCTCCCGTGCCAATAGAACAGGGGGGGAGCGAGAGACAGAGAGAGAGAGATAGAGAGACGCTGGTCTGAAAAACTCTTGTTTGTATCGATAACAAAAACAAAGTAACAAAAGAACCAGTCAGGAAGTCCTTGCGGGAGTACCAGACAAATAAAGAAATGCGCTCGCTATTGTTACAGTTCAGTGTCAAGAATAATCGTTGGTAATAAACGATACATGCGCGTGCGTAAATATAGGGAATACAGCGGGGAAAATTGGTAAAAGTATAGCGCGACTGGTTTACCAGTACGAGCAATAAATTAGTTTCAATATGTATAATTTGACGAATTTTGATCCCAACATGCTTCACCAGTTGTTTCACTCAGAACAGATCGTCGTTTTTAGAAAATAATGAGCTGGAAACAAAACTTGTGCCTGTTTTTGCTGTGTGAACAGAGTGCGCGCGTTGGATTGTGGGTGTGGGGAGGGGTAGAGGCCGTGCTGGTGACACGGGTGCGGGAGAAGATATGCCTCCGCTGTTCTGACATGGTTCTGAGGACCCCGCTGTGCGCTGAGAGAGTGAGTGAGAGAAAGAGAGGGAGGGAGG
>NW_026269978.1:0-643 GCF_000697945.3 Frankliniella occidentalis | reverse complement strand
ATGGACGGACAGTTCTTGCTCGGGACAGAGCCCTCGTTCTCCGGGCCGCGGGGTCATATAGGCATAAGTTATTCCTGTGCTGACATTACAACAGACGAAGAGGCAGAGGGGAAGAGCGCGGCGTGGCGGGGCGTATGGGTCGGGGAAGGGTCGCCGGCGGCGGGGCGGACGGGAAGGGGCAGCGCGCGTCCGCGCGAGGCCCGGTCGAGAGGAGTGACCTTCCGTCACCTGCTTGCGAAATGTCGACGCCCGCTCCTCCTCCCTCCCGCCTCTGGCCCGTCCCCTTTGCTCTCCTCTCCTTCCGCCGTGCCGCCCTGGTTAAATATAAAGAGTCTCCCCGTGTGTCGCACGCCCCGGGCCCGGACCCGATATAGCCGCGGCGGCGGCAGCCCAAAGAGATTCTTCGACACATATTGGTCGAGCGGCGAGCGGGGGCGAGGGCGCTAGACGGCTTCGGCGCTTTATACCGCGGCCGCGACCTTCGGGATGATATTCAGAGCGGAAGCGAGCGGGCAGCGGAGGCAGGAGCGCTCAGCATGCAGGCGAGGGGCGCGGCGGCTCCCATAGGGAAACCTATAGAGTGACTCGTACGGGAACCCATACCGTGACCCGTAGATAAACCTGTAGGGTAACTCACATAGAG
>NW_026269977.1:2811-3777 GCF_000697945.3 Frankliniella occidentalis | reverse complement strand
CTCAGGTTCCATCCCTACACCTACAGTGGCTCAGAAACTAATTTTATTGACAAATGTACCAAAAATGCATTTTGGGAGATAAAAGCCCCCTTAACATAGATGAAAAATTATTGAGATGCAATAAAATTGTCAGTGGAAACTGTGGACATACCGTACTGCAGATTTTGGAATGGAGCCATAAATTAAGACACTGAGACCTCGATATAATCCAAGGACTCCTTTTTGCTGTACAGTCTTTTTAACACAATCTATAATGCCTGTGTATTGCTTCTGTGCTCCCGCAGCTCCAGCAGCACCAGCAGTTCCCTTCTGATCAAGCTGGAGCTGTGTTTTGACAAATTCGGTGGGATATGTGATGGTGATTTCCAAAGCACCTGTGATTCCACCTGCAATCAGATTTTTAAAACATTAGTCTTTAGTGTGAGGAGAGTGCATTTATCTGTTAAGTACTTTATTTTCAAATCAGGGAAGGAAGAGAAGTTGGATGATAGGGGAAGTGAAACGATGACCTATAACCTTTCCCATTGCATAAGAAATTGATAACTCGTATCACTCATATCATGCTGGCCATTTACTGAGGGGCTGGGCTCTATGGGCCACGCCGCATGGGGGAAGCCTGGGTGTACACTCGCACACCGTCTGTCCATCCGCAGAGATACTGATCGAGATAGTGCGTCGAAAAAAAATATCTCAACACAAGAGCCGTATCAAAAACAACCCTCTCAACTATGTTTTTATTCCATATGCAAATCTTACTCGCGTATGCAACTTCATACGGGAGGACTTCCCTGCCCAATCTCGTGTGCCGCAAATGCCAACCAACTTCCAAAGGCACGAGAGGGGGGGGGGGTTCTAGTTGCATGCTGTCGGGCACAAATTGCCAACCCATCAGGCGGTTCGTTAAGGACCAAATAAACAGAAAGCATCTCCCCATACCTTATAGTCGAGTTTAAACAAAAATTAAAT
>NW_026269977.1:0-2761 GCF_000697945.3 Frankliniella occidentalis | reverse complement strand
CTGGCTGGCACACGGGTGCACTTTGGCAGTGTGGACCGGGCAGCACCCGCGAGGAGCTTCCCCGCCGCGGCGCATACATTAGGGACGCAGGAGGCGGCGCCGCACTCGCTTTCCATCGCGGCTTGACAAGCGCTAGACGTGCATGACAACCAGGTTCAAGGTCGCATGAAATTAGTTCACACAGCCGCGGAGCGCGCCTCGTCGGGCCGGGAGTGGCCTAGTTCTGTGGTGATGGTTGATTTGGAAGGCGACGGCAGCTGTTGGGGCGTTTAGGCCGCGCGCCGGGCCCCGGGCCGGGCGGCCATCGAAAGACAGGACCGCTCGTGTTGTCTGGTGGGGAGAGGAGGGGGGGCCTCGATAAGGCAACGGATCAGCTGATGGCGGCCCAGCGCCATGGAGACCAGCCGCGCCCTCAGATTATAAGCCCTTTATTTGCGGAGCGTTTCCGGGTAGAGTCCCCCGACCCTCACCCGTCATCCGGCCGCTTCGAAACCACACACAGCGAGCGGGCCCACGGGCCCCGGAGGAGCACGAGTCAGTTACACTGCACCGCATGCAGGCGTGAAGAAGCGTTGCCCACTCTCGGGATCGATTGGGATAGAACGCCTGTCATTTTCCATCACGAAACGACCCACTTCAGCCTTATGCAAGCTCTCATAGCGCCTGCCACGTAGGCAACATGTCGCCTGCAATGCATGCGAGTACTGCGGGGTGGCCTACCCCGAGTCTCGCAGGCGCCGAGCTCCCATAATTTTGCCGAATGAATCTGAGAAAGACGGGGCGCCGCCGTGGTGGTAGGCCAGCCCGCCCGCACGGCTGCATGCGTTACAGCATACCCGATAGGTCTGTCTGGGCCAACGTATACAGCAATGTATGACCGGCCAGATACACCGCACATGTGAAATACAAAATCCCCCTCGCACTCGGCGCCGCTGCCGTGTCAGGGGGAAGGGGGAAGCCGGCCGAAGCCGGAGTGCGTGCATCGTGCATGTGCAGCGGCGCGCTGCAGTGCGTTGCAGCCGCCCCTCCACTCCACTTTCACTGGTCGATAGCGCAACCTGTTTGTGTGCGTCGCCTGGCGCTGGCGCGCGTCGTTACGTAACACCGTCCAGAAAGATGCCCGGCCATGGGCGCGCGGGGGGGCGCCGCGCCGCTGCGCTGCTGGACAGGCGCGCGGGAGGGCCGTTCGTTACCGGCCGCGCTCCGGACGGGACGGACCAAAACAACGTCAAGGTTGATGGGCGTCATGCCCGCGCCCGCCGCCGCGGCTCCACGCATTCGCCGGTCGTTCTCACGGCGCGTCGGGCGGGCGGGCTTGTTTTGCTGCCCGCGTTGCGGTTTCCCTAAGTTCAGCGGACTTTTGGCGTCTGAGACCCACGAATTTTGCAAGTCGTGCAGGGGGGCTTGCTGCTCGCGCGCACGTCTCGCGGCGTGGGGAAGTCCGCGCGGTTTGTCGCCCTTAACAGGCTTCCCGATCGGTCTTCCCTTTTCCAGACGGCTATTGTTTGCTATCTCCCGCAGACGGCTGCGACTTCCGGTCGCACTGAAGCCCTTCTGCCCGGTCGCGGTGAGGCGCAGCGGGCGGGGGCCCCCCCGATGCCCGCCCGGTGCAAAGTTCGTAGACGGGGAGGCGCTGTTGCCCTCATGGTTAACACCGTTAACACCACGGCCGCACGCCGTTGCGGCTGGGCTCGGCGCGGCGCGGCTCTGGGCGTGAAGTCACCTTGCGGCTAGGAGGAGCTCAGGCCGAGGCTCAGGCCCTACAACACGATCATGCATGGCGATATGGGGCAGTGGAGGGGAGGAGCAGTGGCCCACTGCTACCGCAGCTACCCTATAGTCCTCAAGGTCACCGGGAACAGACCAGCCACGCGGAGCAGGGAATTGACGCTCTGAGAGCGCAAAAGTCTTTATTGCCTTAAGGCAACGCAGCAGCAAGGTTGTCCAAGGACGCCGTGGTAGAGACGGTCCCGGACGCTGTGTGGAGAGAACAGTCAATGGCAAAAACACGGCTCGGTAGACCCACCTGCGATCACTCCTTTGAGCCCCTTGTTGGAGCTCGGGGCCGCCAAGGGAGCCCCAGTGCGGGCGACCCATGGCCTCTCAGGGAAAGGGTTCCTGAATCGGGGTATCGCTCCGGCGTCCATGCTGGCGTCCTACTGCGAGTCGGCGCACACCGGCGGCTGCGGGAGCAGTGCGAAGTCGAGGATGTCAGGGCCCCGATGACTTGCCAATCCACCTATGTCCGCGGCGGGCTGTCCCCTCACGAGCCAGCAGACGACAATGGCAAAGCGCCGCTCCACTCCGTCCACTCCACGCACTGACGGGACCGGACCTCTGCCGCTCGCACGGCCCTGGCGCCAACAAGAAGAGGGTAAAGACTGAATGGGAGTGGAGGCGGGACGGGACAGGACGGGTAACCGCCGCTGCCACAAGCTGCCAGCGCACGCCCAGGCCAGGCGGGCGGGCCGGCCCGGCGGCGGGGGAAGGGCGTAACCACTTGTGGCCATTCCCTTGGGCGCTGCGAATAGCGCCGCGCGACTGCGAATACTACGAATTTCTGAAGAGGGAACGCACGCGTGTGGACGCAAAAGGGGGCATTGACGGCGCATTTTAAGGTACTTGCAGCGCTTCAGAATCATTTTAAAGCAGATAAAATACTCAGTAAGTTGCAAAGGTTTGTGATGTCTGTCATCACTTTAGCATGGCATGTTGGTAAGCCCGTGAATGGTAATGGCGGCGCTGTTTCGTTTGAAATTCT
>NW_026269976.1:1650-3300 GCF_000697945.3 Frankliniella occidentalis | reverse complement strand
GGGAGCCAGCGGACCACGGATGGGTCCCACTGCTATCTGCTGCCACGGCTAATCTTTCCGCTCTGTGGCTCTCCCGGTCTCACACCCCCTCCTCCTCCTCCTCCTCCTATTCTCTCTCACCCCGCCCAACGCCACCCTATGGCACACGTTTAGCTCCCGCCCGTTTAGTTTCCTCAGTGACTTTTATCCCGCGTAATGCCGCGGTATTTACGCGTGCGAAATCGTGTCAAAGTTTGCCCCCTTTCTTCGCCTTTACCCGCCCTATAAAGCCTTCCCAAGGCGTATATATTGTGTAAGTTGCGCGGCTGCGATTCTCGGGAAAAAAGAATAAAGACAGTCGCGTATTAGTCTATGTACATCTGATGCAAGTATTACGCGAAATGCAATACCAAAAAATCCCTACAAGAGGTAAAATACGTAAAATGGTGTGTAATAACCGGCGTAATAGAGCGCAAAAGTGAGTAGCCTAGTTCACAGAAAGTCGCGCGGTCGGCGGCAGCGCACCGCTCTCTTTGCTGAGGTGCGCGACGAGGGCGGTGACGTTCAAGACGAGCGCGAAGGAGGGTGCGGGGTGCGCGCTCAGGGTGGGACGGCGGGGTGGGGCAGCGGAGCAGGTTTAGGATGAATGTAGTGCGATGATCCGTTTACGAGTGTGATATCCAGTGGAGCATGATGCTATCCCCAGGGCAGGGCCAGAGCGTGGGCTGGGCGCTGGCCTCGCCCAGCAGTCTGGTGCTACCCCCCTCCCGCCTCCCCTCCCTCTTCCTCGTCCCTCTACAGTGGCATTCCTGGTGGGATAATGTCCCATCCAAACACAGACACTGAGGTACGAGGTCCATCTCGAATAATTTCCCCCTTTTTTTGACGGAGGGAAAAAAACGACATCTACATTCACATTAATATCCCTCGGGGGAAGCTGCAAGGCTTAAATCCTTGGGCAAGAGGTCTCCGCGTAGCTCAGTTTGAATTTCTCATGCGCGACTCAGTCTAGCGCGCGCTATGCGTTTCTCATGCGCGACGAAGTGCAAGCAGTATACGATACGCGTTTCTCCGCACCCCCTAAAAATGACGCGAGCGCGAGGGTTGTTGCAGCGAACCCGATACCGTTGTGAGATGCACTGTCGTCATTTGGCACTTTCTTCACCGAGCGCGCGGGGACATGGTTCGGAACGAACGCCAGTAGTGGCGGGGCGGGTGCCGCGGCTGTTTCCTTGCCTCCCCCTCCCCGGCACGCTTTGATTTTAAGCGTAGCCATCGCGAGGGCAAGTCTCCGGGGACAGAATGATGCGACTGGGACTTTTTGGCCCGGCCGCTCGCAAGAGGCGAGTTCTTCCGGCGGCGACGGGAGGCCAAAAGACTGGGAGCAGCAGCAGCAGCAGGCACCAACCATGACCATTGTACACCTGCCGTCAGTTGCGCGCACCACAAGATGCTTACCTGAAACACAGAGAGAAAAAAAAGCAGAGATTAGTCTTAAATCCCTATTTGTAAAGCGGCTAAGAGAAGACGCGCCCGCGACGGATTGTCATCTCTACTACGCGTGGGCTGCTGCTGGGCTGCACAACAGGGTGTCCCAAACACCCCGTACTTCTTTTTGATTATACCATACCGAGGGATTTTAAAGTACGAATTTTTTCTCGAAAAAGTTGA
>NW_026269976.1:0-1119 GCF_000697945.3 Frankliniella occidentalis | reverse complement strand
GGCTGGCCGCGGACCGGGCGGGGCCGGGCGGGGCCGGGCGGGGCCGGGCGGGGCCAGGCGGGTCGCGCTCCCATCATTTAGTTCTGCTTCGTAGTCTTGATGATGGCGCTGCTGGAAGGGCTGGCTGCTGCTGCTGCTGCTGCTGCTGCTCGCGGTACTTTCCGAACTCTTCTTCCACTTCTTCTTCTTCTTGTTCCGTCCTCATCATCATCACCAGCAGCAAGGATAAAGCCCCGGCAGCAAGACACGACAGAGCTGCTGCCGCTGCACCACGCGCGCCTTATGCAAATTGCACCTGTCGCTGTCACTTGGCGGACAGGGGCGGCGGCGGCGCTATGCGGCAGGAAGGTCCTCCGACTGCTCCTCCCAGCCTGTCCAGGCTGTCCGGGGGAGAGACACCATGCCTGTTGTAATTACTGCGCCCGATGCAGTATGGATGCGCGCGCACGCTGTCTGTCCTGTCCTGCGCGCCCCCCGCGAGCTGTCCGGGGTCGCGGGGAGCAGCAGCAGCCAGGGGCGCGCTGCCGTGCCATTCAGGAGATCGTCCAAGAGAGGACCTCCTATACCTTCTCTGTATAGCTCCGTCCTTGTTGCACTCATAGGGCGGGTTGTGCAGTGGAGAGCCCCTCTTGAACGATCTCCTGAATCGCACGGCTGTCCCGCGAACTGCCCGAACGGACGGGCGGGAGAGACAGGCTCGCGGGTGGCAGCCGCCCGGGCCGGAAGGGCGGCGTGTCGGGAAGACTATACTTGCTGCTCGGCCCGAGCTTTGCAGGGGTTTAACGTCTTTCCCTCCCCCCAACTAAACGAGAGTCGGTGGTTTGGGCGTGGGCCGGCGGGCCTCCCGGTCCGAGAGGGGGGAAGTAGCAGTAGTAGTAGTAGTAGTAGCAGAGGGAAGTCCCGGCAGCGAGCACCCTCCTCCTAATTAGACCGACACGACTTTTTCCGCAGACAATGGAAAGAAGTGGCGCGCTGTCGATCGGCCGAGCCGAGCCTTACTGGTGTGTGATTCGCAAAGGGGAGGAAGGGGAACGGCCGGCCCTCCCCAGCGCGCTGGGCGCGTATAAAATCCTTCGCTGTCCTTCCCTTTTGCTTCCCCGCGCTCCTGCCCCCCCCCCC
>NW_026269975.1:3213-4549 GCF_000697945.3 Frankliniella occidentalis | reverse complement strand
AAAAAGCGCTTCCCACGGCGTGATTAGACCCCGTTGTCGGACCCGCCGCCAGCGGAGCTCCCGCGCGTCGCGACTCCTTCAGCGGGCTCCTTATCAATCAAACTGTGGGACCGCGTCGAGAACACCGCGGTGTACACGGTCTCCGCGGGGTCTATTCACGCCCAGGGCCGGTCGCCGGGGACGGCCACCACCCGGACGGGCCCGCCGGTGCCGTCCTCGATCTTGGCGGGCAGGACGATGAGCGTGAAGCCCTTGGGCGGCAGCACGGTGGTCCGCAGGTCGACGTTCTCCAGGTTGAAGGCGTTGACGGCAGCGAGCGCGCGGTGCGCGAAGGGCTTGTGGTCGCCCGCCTTGCCCGGGTCGACCGACGGGGTGTCCACGCCGACGCCGGCCACGAGGCGGTCTGCCAGTGCGCGCGCCAGCTCGGGCGACAGCGACGGGAAGCTGAGGTGCTCGGTGTCGTTGCTGGCGCGGTCGTCGGTGGCCACGCCGAAGTACGCCCTGCGGTCGGCGTACTTGTCGGCCCAGCCGAAGCGCACCAGGACCACGCTGCCCGCGGCCACGCGGCCGTGCTGCGCCTCCCAGTCCTCGAGCGCGTCCGCGCCCAGGAACGTGTCGGGGTTGGCGGCCGCGGCGGCCGAGGCGTCGATCAGGACGCCCGGCGCGATGAATCGGTCGATGGGGATCTCGTGCAGCTGCGGCAGAGGGGCGCAACGGGGGTCACGGGCGAACCACAGGGCGCACTGCACGCGTCTAGCATGTAGACTCACCTTCCAGCCGGTCTTGTTGAAGTGGAAGGGGGCGTCGATGTGCGTGCCGAGGTGCTCGGCCATGCAGAACTCGTTGAAGGCGATCCAGCCGCCGCCAGCCCACGGCTCGTCCTGCGCCACCTGCAGGGTGAAGTTGAAGCCGCGCGCCCCGGGCCAGTTCTGCGCCCGGGCGTTGAGCGCGTGCGTGAGGTCGACGGGGCCCGTGAAGGGCTGGTCGGTGGAGCCGCCCCCGGTGGCCGGCAAGGACAACGCCAGGCAAGGGCACAACGCGACCAGCAGCAGCCAGAACACGGCGGAGGGCGGCATCCTGGACGCCAATGGGTCTGATGCACAACAACCACCCGACCAAGAAGTACCAGTCCGACGTGTACGGCCCCCGGCTATTCCTCTTGACGACTGACGCCCACCGAGCACACTTCTGCGGGCCGCGCGGACTCCAAACCCCACCACACCAGCAACGCCCCCCGACCTGTGCAAGGGCAAGGGGCGGTACTGTACCCGGGCTTATCAACGACGTATGGGAACGGGGACGTGAGAAGGTCGGGAGCGCTGCATAGTCCGCTCGC
>NW_026269975.1:0-357 GCF_000697945.3 Frankliniella occidentalis | reverse complement strand
GCAGCCTGCTGGCCCGTATCAATGGGCGACCCGTTCCTGGAAGTGAGAAGCAGGACCCTTTGCCTAAATCCATTTACCGCATTCGGCATCTGTGGCAGCCCCAACCAGGCCCTCCGGCGCGAACTCACGTTACGGGCAGTGTAGTGAATTACTGTGCCTGCAAAGATCAACGCTCAACGCTGTGGCGGAGCCCCGCGGTCCCTGACGAAGTATCTCTCATTCTAGATTATATTGCAGTAGAGATTGTAAACTGTGCTTTAGTCGTCATTAAACTAAAGGTTAAAATCTGAATAAAGTACGAACTCCAGGGACGCTGCCTGCCGCGACCGATGTGTATGCATATGCAATAGATAGCTA
>NW_026269974.1:5548-5761 GCF_000697945.3 Frankliniella occidentalis | reverse complement strand
GCAGAGGTGGCGCGGCGTGGCGCTGTAGGGGTGGTCGCACCCCCCCCCTCTTCCCGTTCCCCTGCCGCCGACCTCAAGCAAGAAGGGAGCAGTGGTAGTTGCACCCCTCCCCCCCCTCTTCCCTCTCCCATGCTGCCGATCTCATGAAGGAGGGGGCAGAGGTGGCGCTGCGTGGCGCTGTAGGGGTGGTCGCACCCCCCCTCTTCCCTCTCC
>NW_026269974.1:0-502 GCF_000697945.3 Frankliniella occidentalis | reverse complement strand
GGGGGGGAGGAGTAAGACATAGAGTGACTGGACGGCACGGAAAAAGCAACGACCGGTGACAATCTTGTTTCGTTTGGCGGGTTGCCTACCCGTTCCTGCTTTAAGGCGCAATGCCAATTTTGGTGGCTTATTAACTCTTCCCTAAGACAGATTTTGGGTGCCTTTTCTTTTCACTTTATTTTCTGCATAAGTACGGGCCTGCTAAGTGGCATGGCTTGACACAAGGATGCACAGGTCGGGGCGGGTAGCCAGGGCCGAGCGTGTCTGCTAATCCTCTCTAACCGGCCACACGCACGTCCTGCACCCTGCGCCTGGCTGGCTTCCCTCCCGACCAGGTCTCTGCATGCTGTGTGTTGCCTTCGTGCCTCCAGCCGGGTAGCAAGGATTAGTGGTCAGGGACGTCCCGTTCCTTCCTGATCAGGTCACAGAGCAATGCGAACAATCTTTAGCAAAGAGGTGGCGTGGCGTGGCGCCGCAGTTCTGGTCCCACACCCCCTCTTCC
>NW_026269973.1:5610-6146 GCF_000697945.3 Frankliniella occidentalis | reverse complement strand
CTCTCTCTCTCCCCTTCCCTTTGCTTACTCACACGAAATACCCTTCATGCTCTGGCCCCCATATTGCCTAACTCTCCTTGGATCCCATTCTATCTCATTTGAAAACGCGCGTTAAAAGTTTTGATTCGGATTGTACCGTGTGTATCTTTGAATGCACAGGGGCCGAGAGGGCCTGACAGGCGAAAGAAGTAGGCAAACCCGCAACATTGGAGGATCGCATTTAAAGATACACGCTGTTCCCCGGGAGCTATACAATCCCCCAACGCTGCAGCGTCCGCTTCGGTACACCCGGTACAATTTTACAGGAAACATGAAATGTGAAACGTGAAAAATTTGCACGTGTAGGTCAGTGCAAGGACCGGAAAAGAAAAAGTGTATCCCCAGTTAATGTTCACCACTACAAAATCGTACTTTTCTTTCTTGTAACCCCCCCCCCTCCCCCGGCGGAACACAAAGAGTATGCAAAAAAAAAAAGGAGGGAGTTAAAGGAGGAAAAAGAGATGCAACGTGCGTCTTCACAGGCTGTTTCACAACGG
>NW_026269973.1:0-895 GCF_000697945.3 Frankliniella occidentalis | reverse complement strand
TGCAAGGTCACGTGACCGAAGGCCGGCCGGGCGGCCGGACTCTGCAGCAGCGTACGAGTTCTGCTCTGCGGGGCCGGGGCTGTAAAAAGGCTATTTTTAGAGTGACAACGTCAGTGGCGTAGCCTGAAGGAAGGAGGCGATAGAAGACACACACACACACACACACACACACACACACACTCTCTCTCTCTCTCTCTCACACACACACTCACACAGGGGCGAGGCACGCATTCGCAGTGGAGCTCCTCGCCATTGACCCAACCATCTCGGGACCCCAATTAAGGAATATGGAATGCATGATTATTAAACCGTGAGGAGGAGTCTTCTCTCTGCAGCGCCGCCGCACCGGCCTC
This sequence comes from Frankliniella occidentalis, assembly GCF_000697945.3. Lineage (NCBI taxonomy): Eukaryota > Metazoa > Arthropoda > Insecta > Thysanoptera > Thripidae > Frankliniella > Frankliniella occidentalis. The sequence continues at coordinate 542 of NW_026269973.1, read as the reverse complement.
TCTCGGACATGTGAGCAGCCCACGCCGCCGCGCCATTTGGCGCGAAATGCCAACTCCTCCGCTGCGCTGCCGCTGACGCTAGCGGTGTGCGTGCGCGCGCGTGCGCGTCCCAGCCGCGCTGCCGATTTCATTCAACCCGCTCACCCACCCGCATATGGATGGATGCGCCGCTCCGACAGAAACAAATCATTAATAAGATTCAAACTCGAAGCCGACGATGATTATTTCACAATAACCCCCCTCTCCCTCCTCGTCGTCGTCGTCGTCCCCGCTGGTGCTACGGCCCCCTGGCATGTGGCGTGCACTCGTATGCGCGACGGTCAGTCCCCCGATGCACCGCGCTTGATACGCTGCGGCCGGCGGCGGGCGTTAGCCAGCGCTGGCCAGTGTTAGCCAGCGTCAGCTAGCAGCGGAGGCGTGGCGCGGCGCGGACCTGCTTGAACGCCCGGGCAATGTGAGTAAGAAGAACGATTGGCTCTTTGTGACTGATATTGCGCGCGAGCTTGCGCCGCCAAACCACGAGATATCCGTCATCTTTTTTT
>NW_026269972.1:4989-6220 GCF_000697945.3 Frankliniella occidentalis | reverse complement strand
GAACCACCCTTTGTTTGCCGCCTAATTTACGAGGTAACATCGAGAATGACGTGACACGGCCCCGCGGCCACCACACCGCCGCACACGCTATACTCTCTCTCTTCCTTTCTCTCTCTGGGTCTCTGCCTGTCTCTCTCTCTCTCTCTCTCTCGGCCACACACACACACATACACACACACACACACACACACACATACGCGCGCGCAGCAACGCGGCAACGGCCCATCGCAGGCGACACGAACCAAGGAAATGGAAGAAACGCAATGGCGTTGGGAAGCGCCGGAGTGAGCGAGAGCGAGAAAGGCTATCCGTGCAGAGAAGCAAGGGACCCTGAGAAAAGAGGCGACACAGCACAGCACCGCCGCCAGCGAGAAAGGGTAAAGAGAATGTTTCCACCATGATTGAATTAGCCCTTACGGTAAAGAGGTTGGCACTCTCCTCGCCCTAGTGGGGGGAGAGATGGAGATAGTTCGTGATAGAAACAGAGAGTAGCGCGTGTCCGTATGGGTTCGGCCCGTCTGTTGGAGTGTTACCTTGGGTGCGAGAGGCGCATCGGCTGCCAATACGGGCACGGCACGCACGAGGCGCCCGCGTTAAGCCTCCCCTCCCTACCCTCTCTACCCCCTCGTGGCACACGCCAGAGAATATCAATTTCCCGCCACCGACACGCCGCCGAGCCGAAGTGTCTGATCAAACACACGGTACGCCGCTTCATCGGGTTACGCCCGTGTGAGCGAGTCAACGTGCGAACGCGGGGGTTATAGCACGCCGCAGGCTAGGCAATCCCGCGGCGCCCGCGAGTGCGGCGGGCTGGTCTACCCCTTGGGTGGCAGGCGCGCTGGAGTGGAGCGCCGCATGGATAGGCAATCCCGTGGCGCTCGCGTGTGCGGCTGGATTGTCTATCTCCCGGCGCGCTGGAGCGCCGTGAAGATAGGCAATCCCGCGGCGCTCGCGTGTGTGGCGGGTTGGTCTAGCCCGCGGGTGGCAGGCGCGCTGGAGTGGAGCGCCGCATGGATAGGCAATCCCGCCGCGCTGGCGTGTGTGGCGGGTTGGTCTACCGCGCGGGTGGCAGGCGCGCTGGAGCACCGTGTGGTTAGGTTTCCCGGGGAGCACGCGTGTGTGGCGGGTCTGCCTACCTAACGGGCAGCAGGCGCTGGATACGCAGGGGGAATGGGGGTAGTTTTCTCCGAAGACAGAATTAAAGGAACAGTTCCGTCTCGCTCCCTTTCCT
>NW_026269972.1:0-263 GCF_000697945.3 Frankliniella occidentalis | reverse complement strand
TGTTCTCGAACGCGACACCCGCGACCTTGCCCCACTGCCTTACAAACAAAACGAACGGCATTTTCCTGTGGGACGAAGACTATTAGAAAAGGAGGACATAACTTTCACCCGCCGTCTTTCTCTCTTTACCCCACTCCCACTCTCTCCTGTCTCTTTCTCTCCAGCGTCAGCCGGATGTCATCACTCGCACAGCGCAGGGGAAACCCGTGGCGGGCCGGCAGTCTCTGGATGCGACCTCCAGACCACCCCTTCCACAGGCGCCC
>NW_026269971.1:3301-4651 GCF_000697945.3 Frankliniella occidentalis | reverse complement strand
TCCAAAAATGCATGCCGCAAAATACGAGAGCTCAGCGCCTGCGAGACTGATGGTAGGCCACCCTGCAGTACACGCATACACTGCAGGGCAGATGTTGCCTACCTACCAGGCGCTCTGAGAGATTCCTCAGGCTGAGCTTGGCAATTTCTTAGCGGCAAATGACGTCCACCCCGAAGGCACCATGGCCCCAGTGAGAGGCAAACCCTCCCGCACCAGCACCAGCGCGTGCTCCAATCTGCCGCTACGGTGGGACGACCTCCAGGGAGCTCAAGGAGGAGCGTGTCCCCGGTCCAGCGACCCCCTGCAGTGACGTCACCGCGGGTCGAACAAGCAGACATTGACCTTAGGCAGGGTCCTGGCGTAGTCGGGGATGTGCAGGCCGCCGACCTCCACCACGCCGGGCACCTCGGCGAGGGGCAGGTTGACGCTGAAGTGGGCGTTGACGAGCAGCAGGGAGGCGTTCCTGGCGAGCTGTCGGAGCGGGGGGAGTCCCGGTCCGAAGTTGCGGTCGGCGACGCGCTGGGCCAGCCGGTCCCAGTGCAGGGCCTTGACGACGTTGACCAGCGCCGTGTACGCGGCGTTGAGCACGCGCTCCCACAGCGTCATCGCGTCCGTGAACCAGAGGAAGAGGTTGGGCTGCAGCGCCGGGTTCAGGGGGTTGCCGACGCGCGCGCCCGCCCACGGCATCAGCACGCTCGAGCTCAGCGACACGAGCGGCGCGCCGAAGCGGTGCGCGAACCCCAGGAAGCAGTCCGTGTTGAAGGCCTCGTCGAGCACCAGGTCGAACGTCTCGTTGGAGGCGAGCAGCGCGCGCACGGCCGGCAGCGTCAGGATGGGCTCGCACGAGTCGTGCCCGATGCGCGCGATGGTCATGTAGTCCGTGAACGGGTTGAGCGACTGCAGCACGCCCAGAGGCAGCACCGAGTCCAGGACGGGCATGGTGCCGCGCAGGTCCAGCTCGCGGGTGTAGCCCCCCGAAGGGAAGTGGCTGAGGACGGTGAGGTCGTGGCCGCGGCGCTGGAGCTCCAGCAGCAGCGGCTCGAACACGAGGTGGTGGCTGCGGCCCGCGTGCGGCAGCACGGCCAGGATGCGCGCGCCCGCCGCCGCGCCGGCCGCCGCCGCCACCACCAGCAGTAACAGGGCCGTCGACGGCGACATGCTTGACCTCCACCCGGCGGAGCGCCGCGCCCAACTGCGCCCTCGGCACGGCGCCGCGGCCGCACCGGCCGGCATGCGGCCCGGGGCTGGCTGGCGACCAGACGACCCCTTCACCCTCCCCTTCCCCAATCCCATCTCGTCCCTCTAAAACCCCCTTCTCCTCCCCAAAGTCCCCCTCCCTGTCAGGCCGCC
>NW_026269971.1:0-3251 GCF_000697945.3 Frankliniella occidentalis | reverse complement strand
AATCGGGGGTAATCCACTACGGGCACGGTCCGAGGTAATCAATCAGTAATCATATCCTTATCATTACGAACGCGCAAACACAGTCACTGGCGGCAGCTGGGCCGCCCGCCGAAGGGTATATCGGGACCACCAGCGGCCAGCATCACCATTTTAGCCTGATAAGCATTATCGCCCCGTCAGAAAGAGAGAGGAACCGCCGTGCAGAGAGTAAGCGAGAGAGACAGCATGAGTGGACATAGGTGAAAACAACCCGGGGCACGATGATTGGGCGCTTTCGACTCGAGAATATTTCTTACGAGCGGTTTTAGACGGTCCCTATGAGATGCATCAATATCACCGGACTGAAGGCTTGATTAGATTAATTAATTAGTTCGGCTATGCTGTGCTTATCTGTCATCAGGATCTTAAGCTGGGCGCTGATGCCAGGAGTCATGTGTCATGAGGACCTGAATTTCGGTCAGCAGGGTGAGGGTGCAGTAGGAGAGGGGGGGGGGAGAGGTGGTGAGTTGGGTACACATCCTAAATAAACTCCCCCACCCCCACCATCGCGCCCCTGAAGCCGGAGGGGGGACGACGGGAGGAAGGGGGGGGGCGATGCACCCACGACACCGGGAGAGGGAAGTCGCAGACGGGCGCTGCGTTCGTGCGGATACTGACCTGGGGCAAGGGCTTGGGTTGGTCGATGTGGATGCCGCCGACCTCCACCACGGCGGGGACGAGCGGCTTGGCCCGGTTGAGCGCGGCGTGCGTGTTGGACAGCATGACGGACATGTTGTTGGCCAGCTCGATCAGCGGCGGCACGCCCGGGCCCAGGTGCTTCTCGACGACGCGCTGAGCGTCCCGGTCCCAGACGAGCGCCTGGTACGCGCGGATGGCCATGGAGAAGACCGTGTTGACGGCGCGCTCCGTGAACGACATCTCGTCGGAGAGCCAGAGGAACGTGTTGGGCATGGTGGCGCCGTGGTAGGGGTTGCCGACGCGGTGGTAGTCCCAGCTGAAGGGCGCGCACGAGCTGAAGGCCACGTAGGGCGCCGGCCGGAAGCGGTGCACCAGGCCCAGGAAGCAGTTGGTGTTGAAGTTCTCGTTGATGATGAGGTCGAAGCCGCGCCGGTCGCCGTCGACGAGCTTCTTGAGCGGCGGGTGCGCGTAGATGGTGTCGCACGAGTAGTGGCCGAACTGCGTGACGAACCAGAAGTCCCACGCGGCCACCGTCAGCGGGTGGAGGCCGCCGCCGTCCTCCAGGTTGATGACGCCGGCCAGGTTGGGCAGCGTGCCCTCCAGGCTGATGTCCGTCCAGGTCGCCGAGGGCCGCACCTTCTGCGGGAAGTGGCTCACCACGACCATCTCGTGGCCGCGCGCCGCCAGCTCCTTGAGCAGCGGCTCGAACACCAGGAAGTGCGTCTTGCCCGTGTGCGGGAACACGGCCAGGATGCGCGCCGCGTCCACATGGTCCACGCTGCTGGCCGCGACCACCAGCAGGAGCGCGAGCAGGGCCTTCATGGCGCGGTCCGGATACAGCAGCGCGGTGCTGAGACTAGCACAGTATGCCTCGAATAGCGAGCACGGGCGACAAGCAAGGCCACGACCGGGCCGGGAGGGGCGAATAAGCAGTGCGAAGCGCTTCAAGTCGAGAGCAGGCGTTCGGCAAGCCGAGCCGAACAAACTGCCCTGCCGGCCGCGAGGTGCGCTGCTATGCGCTACACTATGGCGACCGGGGAGCACAACACTGCCACCCGGGAGCTGGCGCAAAGTCGGTATATAGGCGCGCGCACCGCGCGGGTGGCCGCAGCCGGGCCAGGCAGAATAGAATGAGTGAGCGTTACACCAGTGGTGTAACGCCAAGGGTGACAAAGGTCAGAACGTGGAAGGGTGGGGAGGGGACATATGGTTAGCGGCGGACCCGCGAGGGGGCGTCCTTCGTGATAAGGGGCCACGGGCGGGCGCCCTCTGTGAGCGGAATAGACAACCTTCCAGGTGCTCTTGTAACCTTTAAAATTATGTACCCCGTACCTGTCGACCGTGACAACACGTTCGTTTGTGTGTGCGGGGGTTGGCACCCATGGTACTTGGGTAGCGACGCCAGCGGTATTCGGCGCGCGGTTCGGCGGTTCGGTTGGCAGGAGGGGAAGGAAGGAGTCAGACGATGTGCAGAGCAAGGTTAAAAGCGAGGGGTTGGGTGGAGTGGGGGGCTTTGATCAGCTGTTAGCGAGGCGATGACTTCACACCCGCACACACACGTGCGTCCACGCGACGCCCAATAGCGGCGGCGGCCAGGTCAGGCCAGAGCGCCGGCAGGGTAGGCAACCCAACGGGCACCACCAACCAATGCGCGTGGCTCACCTATATTGTGTACAGACTCTAGATAAAAAGTAGTGTGTACATACGGAGAGTGGGGGTGAGTTTGCACGACTAACTTTGCTGTTGTAGTAGTAGTAACGTAAACTCAAAATCTGCTTGAGTAAGAAGCAGTCGAGTCGATTAAGTAGTCGGGTGGGGCCCCAAGCAGCACACTCCGCATTTGCGCAGTGGCCGCCGCGTGGCTGCGGAGGCGGAGTAGGGCGATGACGATCGCTTTTCGTCCTGATGGCACTCGTAGATTACCTATCGAGTCGGGCACGGGGCGCATGCGTCGCGTCCGTGTCCGAAACCACTTGAGACGGGCGTCGTCCCCGCCCGTCCCTAGTCCCGCCCAGCGACCGTTGGCGGGAGCTGCTGCGGGAGAGAGAGAAGGCAAGGGGCCTAGAGCTGACCTTGGGAAGAGGTTTGGGCTCGCTGATGTGGATGCCGCCGATCTCGACGACGTTGGTGGCGAGCGGTCGGGGCAGGGTGAGGCCGTGGAAGGTGTTGGTGAAGAGCAGGCTGGTGTTGAGAGCCATGTCGCGGACGGCGGGCACGCCCGGGCCGAAGGCCTGGTCCACCCAGCGCTGGTCGAGCGGCTCGTAGATGAGGCGCTGGCTCACGACCGAGTAGTACACGATGGCGGCGTTGACGAGTCGCTCCGGCAGCGACATGACGTCCGTCCAGCCCGAGTGCATGCTGGGGACGTGCGACGGGTTGTCCGGGTTGCCGAAGCGCGCGTTGGCCCAGGGCAGGATCGGGCAGGTGCTCAGCGCCACCACGGGGACCTGGGCGGCAACGGGTTCAATGAAAACAGTGGCCAAGGCTCATCATCACGTTGCTGGCCCTCGGCCTTCGGCGAAAGAAAAAAGAAACATTCGAATTTCAAACGGAGCCGGGCTACGGCGCCCGTC
>NW_026269970.1:3306-6699 GCF_000697945.3 Frankliniella occidentalis | reverse complement strand
GACGACGGTGAGCACCTTGACCCGGGCGGGCCGTCCTGACCCTATCACAGGTCCCATCCCGGGGCCTGTCCGTTCAGCCGGCCGCCACGCCCCGCCCCGCCGCGCCTGTCACGGCCGCGCCCTCCATCCTCCTAGCCATCTGACCGGCCGTCTGTGTATCGAAGGAGCAGCAGAAGGAGGAGGGGTCGCGTGGGCCGAGCTCATCCCTTTTGCAACCCCTTGGCCGCTGCTCTCCCTGCCGCTGACCCACTTCCGGTCAGGCCCTGCCGGGGCTCTGCCCCCCTCTGTCCCGTGTCCGTGCCGGTCACTGGGGAGAGACTCTTGGGTCGGGAGCGCGCCCGAACCTCCGGGGCTGGCTGGCTGGTGGACCACACTGGTGCGCTGCTGCTTCTAGGTGGTGCGGAATTATTGACGAGTTTCCGCCGAGGATGACCGGGCCCGGGCCGGGTGCTGCAGCAGCGCCTCGCCCCGCCGCCGTGGTGGAGTGCAGCGATCAATCGCACAGCGGCGCCGGCAACTCATTCCCTCCGCCGGTATTGGGTTTTCAATCAATCCGGCGGCAGAAGCAGCAGCAGCAGCGGCCGGCCCGGATCACCTTCCGGATCACCTTCCGGATCACCTTCCGGGCCGCCGCCCCAGATACGGGACAAATCGTAAATCAGTAGCCGGGGCCTGCCCGTGCGTGTCCGGGACCCGGCCCGGGCCGACGGCGAGGTGTCGGATGGACTTGGAGACGGCTCTAGAGCGGTGCCCCGCGGATAGAGACGGTGTACAACGAGCAGCTGCGGCAGCGGCGGCCCCCCTACTACTTGTCATCCGCAGAGTGGCGAGCGTTGTCCGCTGTCGTGTGGCGGTGCGCGGGGGCTTCCGGTGAGAGGGCGTGGCGGTGCGGGGCGAGGGGGAAGGAACGCCTTTGCTCCAGGACGTCTAGTAATCCCCCGCCCGTGGCGTGGCCTGTCGCGGTGCATGCTAATGCCCCCCTGGCCGGCGCTAATGCAGTCCTCGCCGTGGTGAGGCGGGGCGGGGCGGGCGGGGTAGGCAACCCGCCAAGGCCGCGAGTGAGTGAGCGGGCGCCGCCGAGGAGGGGGTGGGGGGCAATTATGTCAACAGTTGTGGTGCTTACGGTTATCTTGATTGCCGTGTTGGTTCTCCTGTCTCCCTCTCTCTCTCTCAGGGGTGCGTGACGGGGGTTGGCGTGGCGTGCTGATTTTTTCCCTCACCCCTAACCGAGGGCACACGCGGGGAGGAGTAAAGGGAGAGGGGGAGTTTAAGGTAGAAAGAGAGTGAGATTTTTTTTCCTAAAGGGCGGGACGCTTTGGAAGGGCGCCTTGTACTGCTTTGCCCAGCTTTGCCTCATGGTTTTGTTGTGTTTGTTTTTTGACGAATGTCGTTTTTGCCCGGCGGGTATGGGCAGCAGTAAAGTAAGGGTTAGGGTTAGACCGGGGGCTGAGCGTGGCTGGCGGCGGAGTGGAGCGCTGACTGCACGGCGGGTCTGCGGTGTTCCGAGGGGCAGTTCCGGGTCGTTCCGGCGCGCCCCCGGGCCCAGTGCGCCCCACCCCGCCCCGTGACGTGTACCTCTCCTGCAGGTGGCGGTGGTGGGTTTAGGCCCCTTGGGAGGGCGCGGGGAGGGGGAGAGAGAGGCCACTGTTGATTGGACAAGCTCCGCGCTTAGAATCCCGTGGGCCGCGGAGTTGGTCCCCGACGAGGCGGGCGGCATCAGGCGGCATAGCACTGCAAAAAACACTGTAGAAATATCCGTAACATTAACAACTGTCTGTTATAAAGTACTGTACTCCATTCTGCCCTAATGGTTGGAATTGTTTGATTGAAATCCTTACGAGGCAGTCGTGAACAAAATGGGGATTTGGCATATGGTTTTCACAACTCTCTGTTCAAATCTGCTGTTTTATAATGGTTTTTTTTAACGGTGTGGTAGGCGGCCTGGCAGGTGTGACACGCGGTGGAATGCCGTGGCGCACTCGTTCGTTCGTTAGGCGTATTGTCGGGCGGCGCGTACCGAACGACCCACACTCGTTGTGTATGTGTGTGTGTGTATGTGTGTGGCGCGAGCGGTGCAAATTTTTCAGGTCTTGTTTGTTGTGTGGTTTGCTGCCGCTTGTTCTGCCTTTAGGGGGGCGTCGTCGGCAGCCAGGGGAGTAGTAGTAGTAGGGCGCGCGGGGTTACATGCGGAGGAAGTCGTTGAGTAAAAGAGAGGGGGGGGGGGGTCCTTGTCCTCCTCTGGCAGGGTCATCACGCTGCTATGGAGCGTCGTCTCCCCCCTCTGCGCTCGCTCCGCCCTGATAAAGGCCCCAATCTGAGATACGCCGGGCCCCCGCCCGGGCCCTTTCTTGATGGCGCCGGGCGGCGCCCCCCCGCGGCCGCCCGCGCGCGGCGCTACAAGCGAGTGACGTGGCCGTGATTGGGGTCCTCCTCATCTCATCTGCGATGGTCCCGCCGAGGCGCCCGCCGCGCGGGTCCTTCTCGTCTACACACTCCAGGCGGGGGCCGCGCGGCCAGCAGCCGCCAGTGCCATGGAGCAGCAGCAGCAGCAGCAGGACGAGAGAAAGCAGCGGCTGATAGATCTGCTGTCCGCAGCCGCCGCACGGGGGCTCCCCGGGGGCATTGCCTATTCATTTGTGGAGTATCGGAGGGAGAGAAAGTCCAAGCCGCCGCTGCAGTACGGCGGGCTATGCACCGCGGAGCCGGCGACGGGCCGCCTCGCGCGTCGCGCTCCATTGCCGCCGCCCGGCCGGACTGTGTCCACTGCGGTCGAGTCGTGCTGGCAGGGGCCTAAATGATTCGCGCGTCGACACGGGTCTCTCTCGCTCTCCCTCGCTCCGCGCTCATGCCTGCCTGGCAATCCCCCCCCCCCCCCCCTCTCCATCTCTCCTCTCTCCTTTTCCCCCGGCCTACCACAATCACCCTGCGTCGCTCCCAAAGCCCCGCGCGCCCTAAACTCCAGCGGCCGCAACAGCGGCACGTCGCCGCCGCGGTGAAGGCGGCCTCCGGGCTTCCAGCGCCAAGGGGAGATTGGGCGGCTCTGGAGAAGGAGAAGCTTGCCTGGAGAAGGCGAAGCAGCAGCAGCAGCAACGGCGGGGGAGAGGAAGGGAGAGAGGGCTTCCGGTATCCTCTTCATCTCGCCTCGTGGCTCTCAATTTGTCCCAGCAGGCTTGGCGCGCCGTAAAAAGGGGGGCGGGGGAGACCGCAGCCGAGCCGAGGCACCACCACCACCGCCGCCGCCACCATGACCCGCAGCGGGCTGGAGCAGCCTGTGGCAGCGGCTCCTGGAGCCAGCGAGCGGCCTCTGCCCCGGCAGATGAGATTGTGCGGGTGCAGGTGGAGACGGGGTGGCATTAGTGGCGACCACCTCGTGTGTGTGTGTGTGTGTGTGTG
>NW_026269970.1:0-1891 GCF_000697945.3 Frankliniella occidentalis | reverse complement strand
CACACGCACATTACAAACACTTTACATACACATGGGCGAGGCGGGGCGGGGTGGCGGCTGGAGCCATGAGCCCCGCGTCTCTCCTCCAAAGCCATAAATTCGTCACAGTGAAAGTGCACACACAACGCAGTTAATCCGGCGCTCGCGAGAGATGGAGGAGGTGGGGGCAGCAGAGACAGAGACGGAGCGAATCGGAGAGAGAGAGAGAGAGAGAGAGAGAGAGCGCGCGGTGTGTATAAGACCTGTAAAGGGACAGGCGCGTGTGTCGTGTTGCTTTCTAATTACCATAACAGGAGGCGTTGGGGCGCTCCGCCGCCGCCGGCCTCTGATTGATCTGCCTGCATGGCGTCCCCCGCGAGATGTATCGCGTCCTCGACGTCGCCGTCGTTGCCCCCTCGCGCTTCGCGTCCGCGGCCATGACGGATCGGTTGCGGTAGTGCTTTTGCTTTTTATCCCCACAGGGAAAGCAGAAAAGTTTTTATTTGTTTCAAAAAAAAGATAGCGAACGAGTTGGCGATGATGTTATAAACTTCGGATTGTTACGTTTTTCTAGCCGTCTCGTGGGATTCGCTTTCCAGCGCTTTGGGGGTCCTAAACGTATAGAGAGATACAGCATCTAAACTGTTCTGATGGATAGGGCGAATATGTTGAATCCAGAATCCGAGTGGGACGCACAGCTCACTCGGGCCTCCTATGGGCTGGCCGCGGGTCCAGCCAGCTCAGGGTTCTCTCTCTCTTTCTCTCGCATACTCTAAAGCGATTCCATATATCTCTCGCGGACGTTATGTCCCGGCGTACAATAACGCAACAAGTCGATACGGCCCGCCTGGCCTCGGGCAGAGAGAGAGAGAGAGAGAGAGAGAGAGAGAGAGAGAGAGAGAGAGAGATACCGAGACGGCCCGCTGCGGTGGAAATGGAAAGTGCTGCAGAGTACATACACGGGACTCCAATTGAACACATGATCTCAGCTTTCACCCGTCTCAATCAACGCATGCGCGCCTCGCCCAGCCCGGCCCGACTCGGCTCGGGACTCGCGCGCGGCTCCGGGGCTCGGCTCGGCAACTTCTTTTCGAGATTGTTTTTGAGGCGGCGGCGAATGCGCCGAATCATGATGAGAACGACGAGAGAGAGAAGGGGAGAAGAAAAGGGGGAGGGGGGGGGGGAAAGAGTGGAAATGCACCGCCGCTGTCTGTCCGTGTGCAGTTTTATCACCGCCATATTCCGCACTCGCGCCCGGCACCACATGTCGCCACCACCCCGCTCCTCCTCCCTTCCGCACCTCATCGACTATTCGGCTCGCGGGGACGTCGGCGGTGGTGGTGGTGGTGGTGAAGTTTGGCGAGTGGGAGTTTGAACTATGGCGCGGCAATGCCCGCTGCTGTCGGTGGCTCGAGATTAACGGCGTTGACCAGCGCCAAACCCCGAGGGCGGCTTCCACTCCCCGCCACGCCCCGCCACGCCCCCGGTGCACGGCGCGCGCGCGCGCGCATGCTCGCCGGTTCGAACTCGAACCCCCTCAGGGGCACGAGAGGCGGACCCCGCCCCGCCACCGCACCCCGCCCTGCACTCCGGCGTGCGTTTGGCGTCGGCCTGGAGGCTCGCTGGACAGGCTGATGGAGCGAGCTCCAGCTGGCGCTGTCCTGGGGCCACTTCTTCCACACTTGCAATCGATGGTGTACTATATATTTCGCAGACCTCATATCACCCCGCAAAAGCCCCATTTTCCTTTTTGCCCCGCTCGCCCAATGTTAGAAAATATATATCTATATCCTCATAAAATACATCAGAACATCGATCGCTTCCTGCCCTTACCTCCTGCGAGTGTCACGTGTGTATAAATTCCCATTTGCGGATGAAACAGCGAGTCTGTCTTTGGGGACCACGTGACACC
>NW_026269969.1:6681-8414 GCF_000697945.3 Frankliniella occidentalis | reverse complement strand
GGGGGGTGCTGGGGGAGCCTGCACGGACCAAGGCATACTTCCCCAAATTAAGTTTTAGGGATCACCCAGAAAGTACCTCCGTCAGTCGCCGTGGCAAACCTGACGAGTTCAGCCTGCCTGTGCAAGCACTCATAGCGCCTGTTAGATAGGCAACATCTTATCTTCAGTGCACACGTGTACTGCGGGCTGGCCTATCCCAGGTCTCGCAGGCGCCGAGCTCCCGTAATTTTGTCGAATGGTTCCGATAAAAACGGACGAACTTTCTATGGACAATCCCTTACAAAATGTGTTACATTTTCCCCATTTAAAAACACATTATTGAAGTTTTTATACTGCATCTTATTTTAGACCCCTTTTTGTCTTGGCTCTTCTTTTCCTCTCCTGCATCAGCCATGTGACTGACGCTGGACTCTCTCTGTCTCTCTCTTCGCGCAGGACCTGCACCGCACGGGCTGCAGCATGTTCTGCGGCCAGTCCAACCAGGCCGTGCTCAAGCGCGTGCTGCTCGCGTACGCACGCTGGAACAAGGCGGTGGGCTACTGCCAGGGCTTCAACATGCTGGCCGCCCTCATCCTGCAGGTCATGGACCGCAACGAGCCCGACTCCGTCAAGGTAACAACTCGTGTTGTGTGTGTGTGTGTGTGTGTGTGTGTGTGTGTGTACGTGTGTTCTTTTTCTACCTCTCTCTCTTTACACCTCTCTTTTCCCGTTTATGTACCTCTCGCCTTACTTTTTAGTTCCCCGCTTCACGCTTCACATTGTGGGGTTACAGTCGCCGCTATGCGTTTCTGCCCCTGACGTGGAGTGCCCGCGGCGGCGGAGCCAGCGGAGCCAGCGGAGCCGCAGCTGCGTGATTGTTATGACGATTGCTCCGCCGCCACTCACGTTTAATTAGTGAATTAATTCCATGCGCTGACGACGACTGCGCGCCGGCGTTACGAGAGCTCAGCGTAACGCCGTTACCGTTGCGTCAGTGGGCCATATGCTGGCCGTTGGATGGATTTGCGAAGCGCGGGATGTTTTTTCCCCTTTGTTTTAGGGGGGAGGGGGCAGCGTTAGACACACGGGAGGCTTTGTGATGTGCTGTGTTGTTGTGGAAGGATCTGTCGCTCTGCTCTGCCGCCCGCTCGCTGTTTTATTTTTACATTATTTGTCATGTTTTTTTTTACGCCGCGTCGCGATCGCCTGCCCTGCAGCTCAAAATAAATACAAACAGCGAGTGCTTTCCGAGATCAAAGTGAGGGTCCCGATGGTGGCGCGGCAGACAGTGTGGCGTATGTGCTGACCTCGCCTGCTGGTTTTACAGGTGATGATCTACCTGATCGAGGGCGTGCTCCCGGAGAGCTACTTCGCCAACAACCTGCGCGGCCTGTCCGTGGACATGGCCGTGTTCAGGGACCTGCTCCGGTTGCGGCTGCCCCAGCTGTCCCGCCACCTGGAGCACCTGCAGATGGAGGCAGGGGACAACACAGGTTCGTAGACTGTTCTGTGGAGAATCGACCGTGGATAAGGTACGGATTGTTTCTGGCCTTGCGGGGCGGGCGGAAAATGTCCCAAACCCGCGGGGCTGGTCGCTGGGGGTTTCCAGGTGAGGGGAGGGATTGAGGGGTCTCAGTGTGCTCCTGGCGTTTACGCATGGACTGGTATTGAGTAGCTGCTCTACCCTAGCCCAGCAGGGATCGGGGGAAAAGAGAAGTAGAAAGGGAGGGGAAGGGGGGGGTGAAGGTCCGGTG
>NW_026269969.1:0-6631 GCF_000697945.3 Frankliniella occidentalis | reverse complement strand
GGGGGAGGGAAGGGAGGGGTGGGGTGAGGTTCCGTGGAGGAAGGGGAGCACACGTGCCGTTGGCGGGAGCGGGATACGCGGTATTTCTATCCCCGGTCCCGGCGCGGCGCGAAAGGGGAATCACGAGGAGGGCGAGAGGAACAGCACGGGGAGAGCGAGAGAGGTGGCGAGGGGAGAGCGAGAGTGACGGAACGGGGAGAGTGAGAGGGACGGCGCTGGGAGAGCGAGAGGGACGGCACGGGGAGAGCGAGAGTGCTCATCGATACTTGCCGCCCTGCGGACTTTCAGCCCGCAGCAGTGCAAATCAGCCCCGTTGTGACGGCCGCGACCGGCGTCTCGCCCACGCCCAGCCCACGCGTCCCTCTCGCTGTTTAAAGTCGGAACTCGAAATTGGAAATGTTTTGCGGCGGCCCACAGAACCCGGAATATTTCGTAGGTATACACTGTGCCGCATATGCAAAGAAGCGTGTGGACATATGGCTACGTCCTGTAATTTTACAAGCAGTAGTACTTTTGCCAGACTTACTTGGCAACCAGTATACCCAGACTTTTTCTGTAAAATCTCCCCCAAAATCTTTATCAGACTCGCAAGTCACCAAGGCGCCGTGGTGATAGACGGCAGGGCGAGGGGTCGACCTGTCAGATTTTTGGTGAACATGGAATATCTGGGATATTTTGTGGAATATCAGGAATACTTTTGGAATACCTGGAATATTTTTGGAATATCTGGAATATTCTTGGAATATCTGGAAATTTTTGGTGGAATATCTGGAAAATTTTTGTGGAATATCTGGGATATTTTCGGAATATTTTTAGGCGAATGCATGGAATATTCAAGTGGTCCACCCCTCGCGGCAGGGTATACAAGCCCGCCCACGCGGCTACATGCGGCACAGTAACTACGACTTATTCCGGAGTCCCTGGGCCACCCTTTATTGGCGCGGTGTAGCGAGGGGCGTGCGGGAAATAAATGGGGATCCACTTTGACGGTTCCAGGAACGTGCTACGAGCCGCCACTCACCAACGTGTTCACCATGCAGTGGTTCCTCACCCTGTTCTGCAACTGCCTTCCGCAGCCCGTCGTGCTCAGGGTCTGGGACCTCATCTTCCTCGAGGGGAACCAGATCCTGCTGCGCACCGCCCTGGCGATATGGGACCACCTGGCAGAGTGAGTCTCATGATTGCGACGGTCTATTTTATACTTTCAAGATTGATCTGAATGATTGTGGTTTATATTTTTGACTACATTGCAGGCGCATCATGACGGTCAGCAGCGCGGATGAGTTCTACAGCATCATGGGCGTCCTGACCCGGGAGATCCTCGAGTTCAGCCAGAACGACTCCAACCGTCTCATCAAGGTGGGTCGCGGTCGCGGCGCACAGTGCGGTGCGGTTGAACCGCATCTTTACAAACTGAGCCTGTTGCAGACGGTGGTGGCGATGCAGTGCCCCGAGCTGCCCGCTCTGCGGGACAAGTACATGTACAACATAACGCCCTGGACCAGCACCGTGTCCTCCGGGCTGCGCCGAGGCCTACGGCTCTTCTACACGGAGGACGACTCGGGCGACTCGGGAGACAACTCGGACCAGGACGATGATGAGAGGATCGCCGTGGCCGCCGCTTTCGGCATCGCCGACCTCTTTCGATCGCCCAGGAGACGAGGTGAGCTCGGCGAGAAAGATGGTTACTGTTAGGGGTATTCCACGGTGTTGTATAGGAGAGTCACGAGGAAAGGAACATGACAAACAGTCCACTTCCCATGAGTTTTCGTCATCCACTCTGCTGAGCCCCATATAAACTCTCCGTTACTGCTCGACGTACAGGTAAGGTACTGTAGGTTCGTACACTGACGTCGTCCCCCACCTTACCATACGTCGTCGTTCATCCCTGCTGGTAGAGCTCTGGACAACTTATCTTGACAGAAAGATTTCAGTCCGCGCCAGAAGTGCAGCCCTACCCGAGCCTACCTGCAGCCCGAAAGCGCACCATGTGGCCCCCGGGCCGAGGGTGGCCTATTGTCTGCCGCTCCTGAGCGGACTGTATTTCTTTTGTTCTCCGGGTGTGATCTCCGAGGCAACTTTCTGTCAAGATAAGTTGTCCAGAGCTCTAGCTGAAAACTCCATTTACAGTCGTAGTGATACTGTGGCGCCAAAAGTTTGCGCGTTGCTGGGTTGCCTACTCGTTCGGCTGCAATGGTCGGAGCCAAACAAAGCCCGGCCGGCCGGCTCATAACTTTATAACTACGTAAGTGAGCGAGGTGTTTCGGCCACCTGTTGCAATTGTGGCACGTGTACAGACTAAACAAATGCGCGAGAGACTTTAACTCACCCTAATTTGCAAGGGAGACCCACGTATTACAAGTTGTTTCTGGGTTCGAAACGGTGGCCTATGTTTGTTCCAATGCGACACGAAGTCCGGTTTCTTTCTCTCAATTTGCACTTTGAAACGACGTTCGCTTGGGTTTGCAGGGTCGGTGAACGCGGGAGGCAGCGGGCACCGGGGGGCGGCGGCCGGGGCGGGCCCGCTGGCGGCCATGCCCGCCCCCGACCGAGAGCGGGAGCGGCTCTCCCTGGACGTGTCCATGCTCAAGCAGCAGTACTGCCGCCTGCGGGAGCGTCAGCGGCAGGCGCACATCATCGTGACGGCGGCGTGCGGCGGCCTCGGCGGCCTCGGGGGCCTAGGGGGCGGCTCGTCGGGGCCCCTCAGCGGGCCCTCCGTGGCCATGAACCACCTCCTGATCGGCAAGCCCGCCCTCCGCAGCGCCAAGGGCCGCCGCCTGCCGCCGCCTCCGGGGGCCGTGCCGCCGCCCCCCACCAAGACCGCTGCAGCCGCGTCCGCGGCCAAGCGTAAGTGCACCGGCCCGCGGTGGCCCAGCCTCGCACGCACACGACAAGCTTTGCCGCGCCCAACCTCTTCGACCTCGCTCAGAATTGTTTCGCTCAACGAAAGCAGCAGTCGCATGTTTTTGTTTGTGTTTCCAGTGACGCTTTCCGCGCCGCTGTTGCTGCTGCTGCTGCTTCAGTCGCTAAATTATTCCAGCAGTTCACGCAGTTCTCGAGGCCTTGGCTGTTTGCGGTCCGACTGGGACCAGCGGAATGGCGCGAAAAGTTTGACTCGTGTTTCGTTTCCAGGGAACAGCCTGCAGCCTCGGCCGGTGGAAACTCTTCACTGGAAGGACGAGGACAAGCGCAGGAAGTCGCTGGCGGACGGTAAGTCAATCATAACTTTGGTCCAAGCTGATCGGCCGGCTCACCGCGCCATTGGTTTTGCTGGGCGCCTCTCACACCCCCGCTCCCGCTTGGCTTCGCTTTACCGGGACCTCGACCTTATCGGCGAGTGCAGCCTACTTCCATTCCGCCTTTGGCCCGCGTCCCGAGCTTGCCTTTTAAGATGTGGCCCGATCAAACTGACCCGGAATTGTTTCGCTCTTTATAATTAACTAACGGGCGTCTTCTAAATGTATTCCCTTTTCCGATCAGGAGGGAGCGAGCTTCCGGTCGAGCGTCCCAGTCGGCCACGCTCCCGGTCCGGAAGCGCGGGCAGCCAGCGCAGCAGCGGCAGCAGCGCCGGGTGCAGCAGGAGCAGCAGCAGCACCTCGACGGAGCTTTGCGACGACCCGGGAGCGCCCAGCGAGGAGGAGGAACACGTCGACCTCGTGCAGTGGGATTCCAAGACCGACGGCCAAGTGAAAGGGCAGAAAAGGGCGACTCAGACTTCGGCGAAACTACTGGACGAGTCCGTCTCGGAGGCACGCGGGCCGGAATCGCTGTTGCTGGATGAGGACTCAGTGCTCCTGCTTCCGGGGCTGAAATCGGAAACACAATTAGATTCCCAAAGTAAAACGACATTGGATACAAATTCAGAAGAGAAGTCGCAGGACGTCGACCTCCTTCAGATGGAACACCTTGTCGAAGACCAGAGCCTGAACTTGCTGCAGGCCGAGGTGAGGTATCAGACATCCGCCGTCTTCGAGCTCGAGGCCGTGGCCGAAGTGAACCAGTGTGCGGGGGACACGGAGACTAGCAGCCTGGAGTCAACTGGAGAGGGCATCCTGGTGGAAACCGCGAAACTCCCCGTGGATGCCGATGTGTCCACACGACAAGAGTTGGACGCGTGGATGACGGCGTTGCGAGACGACATAAGCGATCAGCTGACGCCAACAACAACCGCCGCCGAGGACTCAGGGGAGTCACCGGATAAGGTGGTCGCGTCGGTGACAGAGAAACTCAGGCTCATCATGGAGCACCTGTCGCGCTCGCCGTCCGAAGACTCGAGCGCCATGCGAGAGTCGTCGTCGCCGACGTCCACGAGCTCGCGAGAGAGTCGTCAGCGCATCATGGAACGACTCTTCGGGCGCGAGGGGTCGTTCATGGAGGAGAGCGGCGACGAGGGGAGCGTGGCCTCGCTCAAGTCCAGCGCACTTGAGTTGGACCTCAGCGAGCTGCTCGACGAACAAGAGGAGGAAGTGGGTGGGCGAGACGCGGAGCGAGCTCGAAGCGCGGCCGGGGACGTGGAGGGTGTCACGGCCAGTAGCAGACGAGCCAAGCGCCTGGACCGTCAGAACAGCGAGCGAGCATCCAGGATCATCCGCGAGAACTCAGAGATCTTGCAGCGCATCTCGGCCTGGCAGCGCAGTGGACGCGCCTTCACGCTGCCTGAGCTCAGTGAGCCTCCCGACCTGCTCTCGTCCAGCTGCCCCGTGCACAAGGGGCCGCCGACGACACTGCTCGAGGATGAGGAGGAGGTGGCGGCCGCCCCGGTCGCGACCCTCAGCCGCGCCCTGTGCAGGGACAAGAGCCAGCGAGTCCCCGCCGACCTGCCTCTGTCGAAACAAGCGTCCCTCGACGAAACATGTAGATCCAGCAGAAAGGCCACGGTCAAGACCGTTGAGAGGATGCAGCTCATCTTGGACCACGGTGAGACAGAGGCCTCGCCCACCGCGTCGCAGAGGCACACGTTCAAGCCCACTTACAAGTTCCCCGAGATGTCGCCCCTCACCACGTCGCCGCTGCAGCCGCTACCAGGCGCGCACATACTCCGTGTCCCGGAGGCCGAGCGGGCCGAGCCCAAGAAGTGGCGGCCAGAGCTAAGTCCACCGAGCACCCCGATGGTGGAAAAGGCGTTGGCCTCTGCCAGGGCGTCGAACACTTTTACCTCCGTCTCCACCACCTCCTCCGCTCCCCCGTCGTACCTCGCCCCCCGCGGCAGGACGGACGAGGCAGGCCGGTCCCCCACTGACAGACCTAGGCCCGTGGTGGGGTCGGTCCCCCTGGACGCCCCCACGACGCTACCCGTGCAGACGCCATCGCTGCCTCGCGAGGGACCCCAAGAGCCGCGTGAGGCATCGGAGGGGCCACAGAGGGGTGCCTCACCGCAAAGCAGCCCACCCGGCAGAGCCGCAGGGAGGCGCAAAAAGGCCGACAAATCTCCTGACGACGCCGGACCCCCCACATTCAATCCATTCCCGTCCAGAAGCACCGTGCGTCAGCCCAAAGACATTGGAGTGAAGCTCGGCTTATATCCAAGCTCGGCCCCGGCCTCGGCTACCTCTCCGACCACAACGTTAGCCTCGGCCAAAAAGAGCGAGATAAGGCCATCGTAGTTGGAAGAAGCGAACCCAAGACTGACAAACCCTCCGCGCGACCCTGTCTTCCTGTTAGTCCCCAAATAATAAGGTTTAATGCACACTTCTGCGGGTTACTATGCATGCTCAGCCTCTGGCATCAGAGGGGCAAAGTTGTCTGTCTTACTGAGAAGTATATTCCATAAAATGGTTTTCCTTCCATCACTTTCTTTCTTCGCGAAATGATAAATAATATTGCTGAAGTGGCTCATTGTGTGCTCTCTATTTAGCATTGAAGCAGGTGTGAATTTGTTGAATTTGTCTCTGGTCAAATTCAATCAAAAATAAATAAATGGCGAGCATAGACAAATGTTTGTGTGCTAGCATTCGTCTTTCGATCTTCGCTGTTTTGGGCTGCTATCTTTATCTGTTCCTGTGATTTACGAGTGATCCTATTTTATAGTTTGCTTTGACGCCATTAATAGAAATAAATGTTGTCTGAAAAGAAATGTTCGTAAAATGTTTCTGGCTGTACTGTTGCAGCCTGGTCCTTCCTCGAGCTTGAAGTACTTGCAGCAACCTGCAACCACTGTGTATCTGAGTCAACCATAGTTATTAACAACTCTCTGATCTGAACAAGATGATATTCTTCATTGATATTTGTTGAAGGAAAAAATAGACAAGATACTAAAACAAAAAACTCCACAAGATTAATTTTGAGGGACTTTATTTCCCAACATCCCAAAACTCAGATTTAAAGATAATAGATTTGTTTGCTAGAGAATCTCATAACAGAAGTGCAGCGGGAACCTTAACCACCACACCTTGAACAACAGACCATACATAAAGCACATCAAAGAAAATGAAATAATTATCACAAAAACAAAAGATTCTGGATGTATGCATTAGATAACTGAAAGAAGCTGAAAACCCTGACAAATCTAATTTGCTAAATTACAGATTTATATTTTTTCTTTTCCTATCAATACTGCAAATATTGTACACAACACATGATTCCTGTGTAGTATACACATAAACGTAAATCTAATCTATTTGCACATATAATA
>NW_026269968.1:1888-2936 GCF_000697945.3 Frankliniella occidentalis | reverse complement strand
TCTGTCTCCTTAGTGGACTGTGACTGTGAGTTACTTGAAACTTTCTGCAAAGTAAAACAGTACAAGAGTAGAAACAGGCCCTATGTTTTAAAAAACCTTTATCAAGTAACATAACTCGAGACAAAATGATGAAAAAGGAAATTGCTTACATGAAGTTTGTTCTTTTTCGGACATGAGGTTAAACCTTGTGAGGATTGTGAAAGCCCGGAACTTGCAGACAGTGATGGAGATTCATTCAACTGCTGTGAGTTCGATGATGTTATACTTGGGCTACGATCAGTTGACTGCAAAAAAGTAAAACAAAATAAGATACGTAAGTTTAAAACCTTCAAGTTTCACTTGCACAGTTGAGACAAACCGCTAATAGACGATACAACGTACATTTTTTTCATCTTCTTGGGAAGAATCTGTGGTTTCATTAGGTATGGCTGATGTGGCACTAGGTGGCACTTCTGGAGCAAGACCATCTTCACTTGATAAATCACTTGATAATACAACCTGCAAAAAGAATAGAAAATATTACGAGTCCTGAAGCCAGATAACTGAATTGAAGTAAGATAGACTTGCATAGTTGTCCTCACCACTTTTTGGGACTGAAAAGTTTTGATTTCAAGGATTTCTTTTCCTGTGGCTCCAAGAACGTTCCTCATGAAGCTCACATCCATTAGGGTAAAAAGTTCTTTATCTATCCCATGTTCTGTCAGGGCAAACAAAACTCATAAGTAATACAGCATTCTGGTGAAGCTGAAATGCAGAAGAATGCGGGGAACAACAAAAATGGAAATCACTATGCTTTAACATGGTTACTTCCAGTTACTTGTTCCCCACATTCTTCTGCATTTCAGCTTTACCGGAATGGTTTACTAGGCACAAAAACCCGGTCAATAAAGAGCAGGCTCAGGTTCATTCATTTCAAAGAGAGACATAAAATGATGGTACGGTTAGTTCTCTGAGAGGAGCCGCAATAACTTGGGGAACTAACATTCAAAGTGGGTCAGTAATTAATAAACATTATTTTGTCCGCACACACTGTAATTTGCTGTAACTA
>NW_026269968.1:0-548 GCF_000697945.3 Frankliniella occidentalis | reverse complement strand
ATTATTTAAGTATTTTTCAAAATTAGAAATGGATTAATGCAATGGATCAAATACAATATACTAATCTAAATGTAAGAGCAACTGAGGATATCTCACAAAAATGAATTGCATAAAAACAGCGTCAAGGATTTACTTACCAAATACACAATTTGGTTTGGTTCATAACATATGCGCACTTGGCAGTGTGGGCACTGGCACTGTATGTACTCTGCTGGGAGTTTGCTGTAGATTCCGGCATCAGACTTCTCAATACATGAAATGAAACCAACAAACATTTGAATCAAAATATAGTCCACATATAAAGATATATAGTCACTAGGTAAAGTCAGAACATCAGAGAGGACAGGAAGATTAGGAATATATAGTACCTATTATAAAATTAATTTCCTACATCAAGGAGTAATAGCAAAGTGCATTATAAAGGAAATTAGTTCGACCAAAACAAAAACTGGTTCCTCAAATCAACAATTTAAATAAGCTATCATATTGTGCTATTAACATTTATATTACTTTAAGTTTCATTCAGACTAGCAAAATAACTCAAATTG
>NW_026269967.1:7863-8419 GCF_000697945.3 Frankliniella occidentalis | reverse complement strand
GAAATGCGCGCCCGGGCGGGCCCCTCAACTCGCTCCCAAATGCTTGACCTGCCCGAGCTAAGCTGAGCCGGTGCGGCCGGCGGGCGGGGTGCGCCCCCCGGGCCGCAGGTAGGCGCGCTCGGCACGTTAGTTGACTCTCATCTGACCGACGCGCGGTGCGGCGGCCGGCCGGCGTACTAGAATACGGTACGGCTCTTGCTTCAGCGCAGGTAGGCTCGTGCCGCCACCGTATCTCTCTACACCGTGATGCGAGAGCTGCTCGCGGGTGTGCGAGAGAGTCGTCGAGGATCCCCCCGAGCAGTCCTTCTCTCGTACTCTGAGGCGAACCGAGGCAAACTCCCCCTCCTTCCCCCCCTCTCCCCCTCGCCTCGCACCCTCCTAGTCCACCACTGCTCAGCTGCCTGGCTTGTTCGCGCCAATCAGAGATCTCACCCAGAACGACCGGGTCTGCTGTCGGCGAATTTTCCTCCCCTGCCCCCTTGCCACCCGCTCCCCTCTCCTCCTCCAGCTCCCTTGACCGCTCGCAGTCCAGACCCCGGGAGCCCCTTGAATAATT
>NW_026269967.1:0-1198 GCF_000697945.3 Frankliniella occidentalis | reverse complement strand
CCCCCCCCTGCCTGCTGGGAGCTGCACGTCCAACTGTCTTTCGGACTCTCTTACACTCCCTTTCCTCGCTCTCTCCTCGTCTCTCACTTAACATTCTTGTAAATTTGTTTCTTTCCTCTTTTTCCCACCGTGCGCATTCCTCGCGAGTCGAAGGGAATCGGTGCAGCCGCGGGAGGCGCGGCGGGCCGCGTACCGCGTATTTATATTTTGGGGTCATTTGTTATCGTCAACCCTCCCTCCCTTACTCCGTTCCTCAGTCCTCCGCGACCGGTACTTCCTCCTCTCCACCACCTCTCTCTCTCTCTCTCCCCCCCCCCTTCTCCCTCTCCCTGTGTTCCCCTTTTCAGAGCCCCTCTTACTCGCCCAAACCCTTCCCTTCCTCTTTTTTTTTGTATGTTTTTACTCCCGCGTTTGAAACACGCGCGTACGCAGCAGAAGCAGCTTTTCATTTACATTCATTAGGCCCGCGGTTTGTTTTTGAGGCGGCTATGGGCGGCTCGCGTTCATACCTATGCTAAACTGATTCTCGCCCGCCGTATAATGTCGGCCGCCGCTGCGGTGGAGATGCAGCGCGCGCGCCGCGGCCCTTTCGCCGCGACAAACCCGCGGGGCGCGCGCGGAGCACAGCGCCGCCGCGCCGCTCTGAATTTTTCATCCCGTGCCGGCTTGCCGTTTTGCGCGACGTGGCGGTGGAGCACGGCAAGGCACGAGCGCTGCCGTCGCGGGCCTGCCCTCCACCTCCCCTCCCCCTCCTCCCTCTCCCACGCGGGTCATCCTTTCGGACCACCATTCACCGTCGTCACCGGCGGCGCTCCTCGATATATTTTTTTTTCCCTCCTCGCTCGCGACCGTCAGGCGGGCAAGGCTCATTTCATGGCTATTTGCACTGCTAGTGACGTCACTGCAGGATATTTTTTTTTTCTGCGGGATTAATCCTGCGGTTTGTCTTTTTGGTCGTGCCCTGCTTGCTGCAGCATTGCTGCTGCTTCTGCTCCTCCGAGTGGAGTAAAGCGACGACTGGTCAAAGGGCAGTTCATGGTAATGCAGTCGTGCACTGCACACTCTCAGACCTGTACTGATTTATTTATTAGTAGCTTATACAGGTTTTTATGCCACAGGATTACTGACTAATTTGTTACTGAGTCTGTATATTGCTGTATAAGTAATTCACTGATAAAAGAAAAAATTGTCAGTAATT
>NW_026269966.1:5697-6100 GCF_000697945.3 Frankliniella occidentalis | reverse complement strand
CCCCCCTCTCCTCCCTCCTCTCATCAACATAAACAGAGCCGGGCGGGCCCCCCAGCTCCCGGCTCTCACAAGACGTCAAGTCGACAGTGCATTGTAGCTGCCATAAGCCCCTGGAAGAATGTTCAAACAGTCTCCCCCCCTTTCTCTCTGCCTCTCTCTCTGTCTCTGCTCTCTCGCTCTCTCTTGCTTTCCGGGCTCGTGTTTCAGGACTCCCACCCTCTCCCTGATTCTGTCCCCCCTCCCCCCGTTCCCCCTGTCCGTTGTCATCTTTCCCTGCTTTCCAGCCGTGCTGTTCGGGCTGCGAGAGAAAGCTTTGGAAGTGTGAAGTGTGAAAGCTTGTGTTGCTTGTGTTCTCTGTCGAGGGAGGGGGAGGTTCTCGGGCTCAAAGGGGAGGAAACGGCGA
>NW_026269966.1:0-622 GCF_000697945.3 Frankliniella occidentalis | reverse complement strand
TAGCTGACTAAGGCCCCCAATCGCCCGCCGTTTGCCGCCCTAGCGTCTCCTCCCTCTGGGAGAGGTCATCGCGGCGGCTGGGGCGCACAAAAAATATATAAACGAGATCGACGAGATCCCATAAACGTGTCCGCAAGGGGGTTGCACTTCTTGACTCAATCTCGCACCGACGGTCCCTCAAACGGGTCGAACAGCGACTTTAAATGACACTTTCCTTACGTGTCCTTTAAAGTCACGTAGTTTTTTTTTTTGTCAGGGTGTGTACTTTTGCCCCCTGCACCCTCCCTCCCCTGCGCGGCGGGCCGCACCGCCTCCCAGTAGAGCAGCGACCGGCGCCCTGCCGTCAGGCTGCTCGCGGCGCGGCACATTTCGCCCGGGAATCGGCCATGAATTATCATCATAAAAGCCCATGGCAACCTTCGTGGCAGCAGAGTTAGCCGGCGTCCCCCGCGCTGCCGGCGGCCGTGGCACGTGGTGGCTGTGCTGGGATATTGCCCCGGGAACAGTATTCCATCGACTGGACGCTTTCGGTGGGGGAGCAGGAAGGGGAGATATATACGCCGCTGGGATGACTGTGTCCGACTGTATGGATGATCATCGCTTTGAGGTCCGCGTGCGAGGC
>NW_026269965.1:2289-2715 GCF_000697945.3 Frankliniella occidentalis | reverse complement strand
GCCTTAAACGCAGCGTGCGGAAGATTGATAGGCAGGTCCAATGTCGTGGCCTAAAAAGGACTAACCGCGGAACAAGTATAATTTCAAAAAGCTGAGTAGACTAGTCTTTGCACCTTTTATCCACTGCGACAAAAAAATAATAATAATAATAATAATAAAATAACTAAAATTTTGGATTTAATGTCGGTGCTGCCGGGGCGTTGGGCACCGGCAGTGCCCCAGGCCGCGGGGCCCCGAGGCCCCCCCGCGACCACCGCAAGCAGCTGTGCAACTAACGGCCCGGGCGCGGCGGCGGGAAGGAGAGGGAGGCGGGGAAGCGGGGCACTGCACCAGACGCGACGACCTCTTTGCGACCGATATTAGGGCAGGTCGCGCAACGCCGTCGAAACCACAAAAGCAGCCACCAGATTGAGTTTCTATACTCTG
>NW_026269965.1:0-794 GCF_000697945.3 Frankliniella occidentalis | reverse complement strand
CGCGGCCCCTGACGTCGCGGGGGTCGCGAGGCGTGCAGCCTTAATGAGCAGAACATTAGTTGCGCGTCCTGGGCCGCTGCTCTGCGAATGCCGAGTAGAAAAAGAGTAAGCAGCGGTGAGGGGAGGGGGAAGGGGAATGCAAAGTGCGAAAAGCATGATCGACCCCCCACCCACCCGGACCCCCTGGGCCCTGGGGGCCTTATTAAGAGATGCACTGATAAACTAACCGCGTACCCGCGTGCTCTTTTTAAACATCTTCCACCAGCTTCACACGGTTTTAACGTGCGTCTACCTTGTTACGTTTTGGAGAAAGGGGGAGGCGATATATTAGGTGAAAGGAGAGGAAAATCACGACAACAATACCGGCGTTCTAAAATATCCTTATATTTATCAAACTCACGCCGTGGTGTGTTTTTTTTTTTCCTACTCGGCACGCCGCCGGAGCGCTTTGCTCGAGCCGCCTGGCGGTGATGTGGCCCTTCGCGTGTTATACGGCTTGCTTCTTATGTGTACACGGCAGCGCGGCGTAGCGCAGCACGCTGGGGATTGTTATTATTATTCTTATTCTTATTAGTTTTTTTCCCTGTCGTGTCGCTCTTGTGATAGTATCCTCTTAAT
Source organism: Frankliniella occidentalis (assembly GCF_000697945.3). Lineage (NCBI taxonomy): Eukaryota > Metazoa > Arthropoda > Insecta > Thysanoptera > Thripidae > Frankliniella > Frankliniella occidentalis. The sequence goes on along the minus strand of NW_026269965.1, from coordinate 176 downwards.
CAAAAGACGATGCTTATGCGCGACGACCCCTCCCCCCTATTTTTCTTTTACCTCAGCTCCTCTCGACACGTACCTAGTCCCGCTCGATTCGGTTTACTAACACACCAACAATATTTTTCCCCCTTTCGACACACCTTCCCCCCGTATGTCGGCACCCGCAGGTATGTAGTGTGTGT
>NW_026269964.1:5092-6410 GCF_000697945.3 Frankliniella occidentalis | reverse complement strand
TGTTCTATGCATGCAACCCGCCCGCACGGCCCCATCCGGGACTGCATGCCCATCAGGGGCCACTGGCACTGGCAACGCCCCCTCCGCCATTATTATAGGACTCGGAAGGAGCCTTGGTGCGGTATGCTATTAAGCGGGGGGGGGGGAGGGGGTACAGAGTCCCTCCGCGAATTCGCGAACCAGGGCCGTCCGCCGAGCCGCGAGGATAGACCTCACGTCCAATAAAAATGGCAGCGAGGAAGGTTTTACCGCTGCCACCAAGAGCCAGTCTCCGTCCTCTACAGAGAGTGCAGGGTATTTGTTCGAAATATGTGCTGTAACATTATACCGCGCCTCCAGAATAGCGGCACCGGCGTGAAACTGCTAGCCTGGTATATTTAACGAAACTCACGTTTTTATGGCTTGGACGTATTCTGAGTTCTCATCCAACTGGGCGTTCATTGGAGTCCCCATTGCAGTCTCTGTTCCAAGTGAAATTAAAGTAAAATAATTAGTGTGCAGTAGTGTTCTCGAGTGGCAAAAAGAAGACTTGTACCGGGTGTCCAGACCAAGACATGCTAGTACTTACGTTGGGTTGCCTACGTACTGCCTGCAGCCCCTGCAGTCAGTGCATAGGCAACCCAACGTACTGGCATGTCTTAGCCTGGTCACCCGGTAACAAATCAGAAAACAAAGTAGCCTTACCGCAGATGACGTCCAGGGCGTGTCGCGAAATGTACGGTCGGACGTCGACAGCACCCCTTCCGACTAATTCCCCTAACTTGGCCTCCAGGATGCTGCCCTTCTGGTTGAACACGTCAACAAATTGCTCCAGGATTCGGAAGTGAAAGGTTGGCGTGAGGAGTTTCCTTCGGGAATGCCACTTCTTGCCTGCGACCATATAGACACGAAATGAGACGTTTAGGGTGTGTCCCCCCCCTCCCCCCATACTTGCGTGTGAGTGTACCGGGTTTATACACGCCGCATGGGGCTATGCCTGGCGCCTTACAGGGTGGGAGTGGCAAACCCGCTCGCACTGGGCGCGTGTACCCGGTAGATTAGGGGACTCACCGCTCGACAGGAGCAGTCCATCGCCAAGCCATGGAGCGAGCAGGGCGTAGTTGGTGCCCTTGTCGATGAGGGCGGTACTGGTGGCGATGGCCTGCGGAAAGAGTTCAGGGTGATGTTCTTCGTAGATCTCCTTCTGGTGCCCTGCTTTTTTCGACTAGTTCACCTCTATGTCCCTGGGGTCGGAGGTGATGACAACCAGCTTGTGGCCCAGCCACATGCTGTACACGTTCCCGTAGCGCTGGTGGTATCCTTGGATCCACTCAGTGCC
>NW_026269964.1:0-597 GCF_000697945.3 Frankliniella occidentalis | reverse complement strand
AATGCGGGTCTCATCCCCAAGAATGTCCAGCGGGCTAGGCAGGTCTGCCGTACACCCGTGTTGTGGGCGTTGCCTATCCTACATCGGAAGGCGTTCAGCACAGACTACTGACATTTTTGTTAAACTTGCTGAGCTCAAAAAAAAAAAAAAATAATAATTCGGATTGAATTTCACAACAATTAAGTTCTGTTATATGAGCATCTTTATAAAATCTCTCATCAGGTGACAAACAATGTTTTTAAGATACAAACTAAACAATATGATACAATGTATAACAAATGTATAACAAAACTAATTTTTTTCCCCAAATGGTATTTTGACCTTTCTCTCCACAAGGTAAGATGGATGTTTGTCAATTTCCAACTATTTTACAGAATCAGGTAGAATAATAAAACAGAAGTTCAAAATATAGCAATTATATAAGAGGAAGGACAATGGAGCTTGAATGAGTACATTGGTAGATAATTTGCTCCTACTGTCCATACGAAGTATGTTAAGAGAACTTGCAACAAGTTGTCTCCTACACCTCAGATAATCTAGTGTAAGTCAGGGCATACCAACACATGGCCTGCGGAAAGAGTTCAGGGTGATGTTCTT
>NW_026269963.1:0-6597 GCF_000697945.3 Frankliniella occidentalis | reverse complement strand
TAGACCTTTATTAAAAGAAAGAATAATGAACCTTTTTTGTGGGCCTCAAGAAACCTTTTCCATAAGTTAGTACTACTACATTTTATGAAACCTTTGCAAAGAAACAGATTTGAAAATGCAAAAGTTTAGTAGTTACAATTTTATTTTTTTTCAAAGGATTTGTAAAAGTTAACATTGATTGGAAGTTTTTCCTGTTTAGATCCCTCTGTTGCTGCTCGTTGCGATGTGAGTTACCGGCCGGCCCGGGAGCGGGTGTGCCAGGTAGCGCATTGGGCGCGATGAGTCAGCGCCGCGCATCCATGTGTTACCCGCAATCATAATCGGGATCTGCATAAACACGCGCGGCGCACTCCAATAAAGTGAGATGCGTATCGCGGACCATCGCGGACCGCGACCAGACATTATACCATTTTTTGATTACACATTTCACATTTTCGGCCACAGAGCGGAGCGAGAGAAAGAGTGAGAGAGGTAAAAAGTGACAGATATGAGAGGGGCGAGCGGGACAGAGGAAGGGGGAAGGTGGCCCGAACGCGTCGAGTTCTCATCGCAAATAATGTAACACGGAAATCATACACGTAAAGTGCGTTGCGGTCGGCCGGGCCGGCGAGCGCCGCTCGGGGGAGATATATTGCGGCCGGAAGCGGATCGGTGGCGATGGCTCATTAATTCGCGCGGAAGGTTAATGACTATTGCAAATAATTGGGCCATTCCATTCCATCTGGTGCGCCGCGGTGACGGCCGTGTGTAGATCAGATCAGCGGGCGACAGCTGGTGTGGCAGTGGGAGCCACCAGAGTAGGAATTTTAATTTTCCGGAAAAGGCATTTTTGGGGTTGCTTTGGTCATTTTTTTTAAAAAAAGTCTGAAGTTTTTTGAGAAATTTAATTTTCTTTTGATTCTTCTGAAAGTATTTGCAGTTTTCAAAAGAATTCCGTTTAAATCAAAGACTTTAAAATCACTACACCAGAGTCGGAGGCCCTTTGGGTTGTCTGGCACCCAACTTTGTACTGCGAGTACTCGTCGAGGACGTGAGGACCTTGGCACAGGTGGAGCCGGGCGCCCGGTTGTCTTTGACGGTAACTTTGGAGTCACGGTTCGGTTGCTCGTTCCCAAGTCGGCGCGGTCCCCCCCGCCGCCCCCGCGCGCTGATGCTCCCACGTCGCTCCCCGAACTCGATACGTGCTTCTTAGCAGCCAAACAAGTCGATTGTGATTCCGCGCGCGCCTGGGGCGAGGCTCCTCCCCCGATCCCTCTAGGGCCGATCCCTCGCGATCCCCCCCACTCCCCCCGCATCCTCGCGCCACCACCACCCCTCGCCGCGCGATTGTCAAGTTTGCGTCGCGCAACAAATAAACTGCGACGGTTTCCATGGAACGAGACACTGACGCTGTCGGGGCGCCCAGCGCGCGCTGTCTCCCTCGATAGCTCGATATGAGAGCGAGGAGGAGTCCTTGCTGTTGCGCCGTGCTTTTTTTGGGGCGCCGTGCTCTTCTGGATTCCCGAGCGGCGCGCTCTGACGCCGAATCCCTTTGAAGACGTCGCCATCGGGTCCGAAAATCGTTTGAATTGGGGCACATTTCGGCCCGTCACTCGGCTCTTCCCCCCGCCCGACAGTGGAGTCTGCTGGTCGTCAACGATCTGCTTGTAAAAAAAAATTAAATAAACTTAATATGTGAGCTTTTAACTGATTGGAATTTACAGCACTGTTTTCCATCTGCAACTAATGAACAGTAGAACGTTTTAAAGCCAATCCATTGAAAGTTCGTCGTTGCGTCACGCGGCTCTGCCGCCAAGCCCGTGACCTTATTTTCGTCAATCCCATCCGAGGTGTGCGCCAGGCACATAAGCGCCTGAGCGATAAGCGAGAGAAGAGCCACGCAGCAGGAAAATCATCATTATCACGCCGTATATCCCGCCTATTCCCTCACAATCACGCCCCCCCGTAAGGATCGGGTGAACAACACCCGGCGGCAAACACGGCGCCGTTGATAACGACACGTGAAATGAATAAAAGCGGGGTCGTCACGATAAGGACGAGACGATGACTTCTCAAACCGGATCCGCTGTTGTTTGCTCTATCTTCTGCCGCACGGCAGCAGCAGCGACGGTGAGTCAGGAGGAGGATGAGGACACCTGTCGCCTGACTCACCTCAGCTCACCTGTCGGAGGGAATGCGAGCGGACACGTGCCGCATCGGTAATCGGGCATTGTGATTGGGCCGCAAGAGGGATTCCCGCATCGCCAATGAGCGATCAATCAGTTGGGCGCGTGCCGGCACGATCGACGGGCGGCGCGTGCGGCGTCGCCTCCTCCTCCAGCTGGACCCGATTGGTTGTCGTCGTCGTGTCGATCTCGTCACACGCGTCGCGCCCCCCCGGCCCGGCGACGTGAAGCCACGCGGGGGGAATGCAATGCCATCGGGGTGGTCAGTTGCAACCAGGACAGAGCCGATCGGACGCGTTGTGTGTGTGTGTAGTACTTTCGAGCGATTCGGCGGTGGCAGGAGAGAGAGAGGGAAAGAGGTACTTGTTATTGTCGGAGCACGGAGGCTGCTTCTGCCGCGGAGAAGAGTATCCCGGTTGTGTGTGTGTGTGTGTTCATGTGTGTGCAGACGGGCGGGTGGAGATCGGGTTCCCGCGCAGACGCATTGCGGAGCGCTGCACATAAGTTTTCGACAGCGGCGGGAGCTAAGGGCCTGAGCGGCGGCCGGCGCGGAACCGCCAGCGCGGCAGCGTATGTAGCACATTTCCGATCAAGCAACTAGGGATGAGTTTACACTCTCGGGCTACACTCTTGGTTTTTCTTAGTAAACTTGTAAATATGAATGATTTTATCGATTTTATAAGTTTCCGGCCAAACTCCTGTTCAAACGTGACCAATGTTAAGGCGAATATATGTTTCATGTATATATTTTTATTCCTTTTTTTGGTAAAAGCTGAATTCGAAATCATGGTCGCGAAAAGCTTTCCTCTGGCTGGGACGATGTTGGGGAGTGACCGGCGTACTGAGTCGCCGTCCCGTCTGCCCACACCTCGTGGGAAAGGTTTCGGTTTTGGCCCTGCCTTGACGGACAAGTTGGTTGTTTCCCAATAACTTATCGAATGCTGCGGGGGTGGGCGCCGGGGCGCTGCGGTGCGAACGCGACGGACGTGACCCGCATCGTCCCCGACGACGCCGCCGGCCTGCACGTCGCGCTCTCTGCCAAAGGCCGTAGGACGTCCGATTGAAAAGTTCGTTGACATAACGAGGCTACGGGGTGACTTCCGACAAAAAAACAAAAAAAAAACAACAAAAAAAAACGCATTTCATGAAGTTTTTACGTTGCGCGTTGAATGATTCAAAAGCCACTTCCTTCTTAAAGAGCACAAAAACTATCGCCTCTTGCCTCGAGCTTTTCTTCCCCGGCAGGCAGGTGAAGTGCGCGGCAATATGTTGTAAGTTCGAGTCCATCCAGGTGTGGTGTGTGCATTGCGAATCGTCCCTTTTTTCGGATCTTATTGGTGACGTGTGTGTGTGCGTATACGTATGTGTGTTTTCGGCTGGCCGGCGGGGGCAGCAGCAGGTCTGACCACATTCCCCCGTTGGCAGCCCTGCTGCAGCCCTGCCGCTGCTGCTGCTCTGCGCTGTCAGCCATCAGTCTGCCGCCTTCCCCGCCTGTCTGGCTGTTGGCGGGGCGTGGTGGGGCCGATGTGATTCAAGTCGCCGACCGTCCTGTCGATTGCTCCAAATTGTCGTCCTCGTCGCGTTCTCCGCCGTCGACCGGAGCAGACTCTGCCGGAGCGGCGGCGGCGGCGGCGGCGGCGGCGGCGGCGGCGGCGGCGGCGGCGGCGGCGGCGACTTGTGCTCGCTCTGCGGGTGTTCTGCTCAGGCGGCTGTCAGGCGACGTGTCGTCGTTTGTCGATCGTCGACTAATCGATCGATCACCTCGGCCCTCGGCCCGCAGTGATCTGATCTCTGATGCGGAGCACGACGTTGTACACTTGTCGACGCGTCCGCACCTCCTCGCCCGCCTCCGGGGAGGTGCAGAACACACATTGTGAAAAATAGATGAAGGTTTTACAGGAAAAATTTTTCATGAAGCCTGTCGTAAAATTAGAATTAAAAATTTTAAAATTACAAGCCATGTGTCGGCTTGACGAGCAAATTTTTCAACATATTATTTTGTAAATATTAATTGAAAAATATGTCGTAAATTAACAAGATTCAGTGTACTCTGGGTAACAGTTGGCAATACTCGCGGCGCGGGGTACCGCGCGGGTATGCACACAAAGGCCAAAATGTCCCTCCCTAGAAGGGTGGCTTCCCACGACTGCCCCTCCTCCCCTTTCTACGAGTGCACTCTCCCGGTGCTGCTGAGCCCGTGGGCAGGTTGGGCCCCTCCACCAAAACAAAAGCATCTTCAGAGCGCCGACACCAAGGTTGGGCCGCGCGCTTGCACGGCGCTGCACCGCTGTGTCGCCCGCAGCAGGCCGAGTGGGCCGTGCAGTACGAGTGGGTCGTGGAGGTGCTCATAGGGGTCTTGTGGGGCCCCAAGGTAGGCCCTGTTACGCTCGGCCACAAAAGAAGTCAGTAGAGGTGTTCATGACTCTCTCGCTCTCCCTCTCCTCGTCTGTCTCCCTCTCGCTCGCTCTCGGCTGTCCCGTCCACGTCGTATCGGCCCGTCTCCAGGCCGGCCGGTCGGTCCGCTTGAAAGCATTCTCCCCACCCAATTATTAGCTTTTCGACAGAAGGCTCGGCTGCTGTGGCGCAGGCATGCTTCGGATTGCAAGGGCGGATCGCACCGCGAGCGGATCGATTTGAGAGAAAAAGAAGTCGTCTCCACCAGGTCCTCCCCCCAACCCTCTCTCCTCCCCACCGCCGTGCCGAGCTCGGCTGCCGGTCGTTCGGTCGTTCCGAAGGAATCTACGTCGTCGTCGTCTTCGAATAATACCGTCAAGTAGTCGAAGCCGAGGAGGAGATCTCTGCGGAGGCGCGACGGCTAAATGATGGAAGCAGCGAAACCAGTCGACCGGCCGAAAGGGGGGAAATAATAACGATAAGAAAACTGCAGCGACAGACGCTCTGCAGAGCTGGAGGATCCGAATACCGATAGGCACTGTAAGAAATGTCGATAGCACGGCGGACCTCCCGCGTGATCAGAGAGGGGGCTTGCAAGGATTATCTACTCACTCACACACTCACCCCCATCTGAGAATTACAAACACTTCGCCCTGTCGTCACCATTTTCACGTGCTGGCCGAAAAAAGCAGAGGGCACACGTGCGGCAAATCATCAAAAGCCTTATCGTAACAATGTTTTTACGAGGGCGTTAATAACAATATTAATGATGATGATATTACAGAGAAAAGACCGCGCCGCAGCGGGGAGCTGCGTGCAGCGAAAGGTCACAATATCGCCGTCTGCTGCGGCGATGTCTGCATTCGAACCCCCCCCCCCTCCTCCCTCCCCAGATCCTCTCCCTCCCTGGGAGCAAACGAGTCGCCAATCGCCTCCACCATCGCGGCGCATCGCCGTCCATCGCCCACCAAACATTTCATTTTTAATGGCATTCCTGAAATGGTCCGGCGCGTGTGTGTAACCGGAGAGAAAAAGAGAGAGAGGGCAGTTTGAAAAAGGGGATGGGAGGGGGGGGGGGCGTAATGAAGCTAAAAAGGGTTGGTCACAATGACTACACCGACCCCTCTTCGAACCGCTTGGCACCCAAACGTGTGATTCAAGACCACCGAGCGGTGCAGGGTTGGCGGGGTGGTGGTGTGTTCCGCGTGACGACGGGGACACGTTACAAATACTGTGGCACACACCAACCTGCATATACAAAGCGCGCAGGCAGGAGAGGGGGAGAGGGAGAGACAGAGAAAAGTAAAGTACTACCAGGGGTGGGAATGTAGTCGAATGAGGGAGCTGTGCTGCAAAACGTCGCGAGCACGCGTTATTTCTTTACCCCCCCCCCCCTTCCTCCTCTTCGCCCTTCTGTCTCCCGCCCTTCCCTCCACTTTTACCGCTTCGCCAGGCCGGGGTCGCACACGTCCCGAACAGTGTCGCTTACTCACATGCACGTGACGTGCGTATGTGCGAGTGTGTGTGTGTGTGCGTGAGGGAGACAGAGCTGCAGTGGGTGGAGTGTGAGTGCGAGAGAGTGAGAGGGAGAGTGTGTGTAGCTGCCTCTGAAAGTTGCCAAGTATCGCTGCTTCTAATTTGCGCAGAGCGGTCCACTTCGGTGCGCACAATCCACCCGCACAGCGCGGTGAGACCGCCGCGCCACGCCTCGCCTCGGGGCGACGCTGTGAAAGGGAGAGGAGAGCAGAGACAATTTAGTTCGAAATGAGGCTATAATTCGTCCGCATCCAAGATTCCAATGTCGGGCGAAAGCCTTTCCCCGCCACCTGTTTGTTACTTACAGACGAACTCCCCCGGCCCCTCTCCGCCCGCGCCCCCCACCCACACAGTCCCCTCCCTCGCCGAGCTACCCACGCGACTCTAACCAACGATTATCAAGTCATTCCTGCGTTTTCTGCCCTCATTCTACCCCTCTCCAACCCTTCCCCCTCTCCCTTTCATACCGGTCGCCCTTGGCGCCACCATCAGCCCCTCACCC
>NW_026269962.1:2479-4491 GCF_000697945.3 Frankliniella occidentalis | reverse complement strand
AAATTATTCAGGGGGGACCCTCCAGACAGGGGACCCTCCAGATGTTTCCCTTGGTTAAGTTACCAGCTTAAATATTTTATTTTTCATGAACTTAATTTGGCCATGAAAAGTTATTCATACATCTTCAAGATTGTGTTACATCTTTACCCTTCCCCCTTTTTGTTATTAGCATACTCGTTAGCTGACATTTTCAGTACCCTTCATAGGTATTTCCCAAAGATTTTGTGATACAGAACAATCACCCCAGATCTGTATGTATTTTAAATACCTTACATTTTGAGTGTTTTAAATACATGAAAATGTTACCTGGTAACAGTTACCATATCAGAACGGTGAAAGAAGCTATGATTTATTTGGATCTGTATGATGTGCTCAATTATTTTTTGTCCGCATTTATTTTCAAATCTCTTTAATATGGAATCTTTTCCTTTTTATCTTATTAGCTAAAATCAAGGCTTGTGTGTATGTATTATTTGTATAAGTTTTGAAGTTACCACAAATTTTTGTTTGCGTGTGTTTTAATTGTGATTGTATGTGTCTATCAAGTATGATGGGTGTAACCAACCAAAGTCAGTAATAAACAAACAAATATTTACCTTTTTTTTCTTATTTCATTTTTAATGTGTTTTCAACTGTGCCTAAAGATGCATTGCTCCCATGATATGCTTCCAGGACGACCCTGCAGTTACTGGTCCTCTACTCTCCTCACCTGACACTTGGCGACTAGGGCCGGAGTGGGTGCCGGGACTAAAGCCTCGGGTTGGCTGAAGATCCCTCCCGGAGTACCCTGTTGGGGCTTACCGAAGGTGCTGAAGGCCTTAGAAGTGCTCATGCCCGCACCGCTGACTGATGTGCCATCAGTACGTTGCAAAAGATGTCCAGTCTGAGCCGTAGGCGTCGGGGTGACCATGGAGCCAGTAGCCGATGACGAGGGCTTGTCCTCGGACAGGGTCTTGGGCGAGGCGACTCTGTGTTTGCTGTCCACGCCTTCGGCTGCCGCGACGTTCGGGGGAGGATGGTGTTCTTTGCACGAGCGCAGCCAGTCGTGGTCGAGGATGTCCTTGAGCGAGATGCGGTTCGCCACGCTGGGCTCCAGGATGCGCGCCACCAATGACTTGGCGATGGCCGACACTGAGTACTCGACGCGCGAGCTAAACTGCCAGTTGCCCGCCATCTGGTCGCTGAGGAGCTTGCGTCGATTCGAGTCGTTAAAGGGCATGGTGGCGTTCAGCATGGCGTACAGGATCACGCCGAGGGACCAGACGTCGGCCAGCTTGGGGTTGTAGGGCGTGCCCCCCACGACCTCGGGCGCCGCGTACGCCGCCGAGCCGCAGAACGTCTCACACAGCCCGGTCGGGGTGAGGTCGCTGCAGTAGCGAGCGAAGCCGAAGTCGGTGAGTTTGCAATTGAAGTTTCTCGACAGGAGCACGTTCTCGCACTTGAGGTCGCGATGCGCGATGTCCTTGGTGTGAAGGTACTCCGTGCCGCGGCAGATCTGGTGAAACCATACCTTGGCACGGGACTCGGCCACCTCGCCGTTGCTCTTGACGTAGTCCAGGAGGTCGCCGTTCTCGGCCAGGCTCATGAAGATGAACACCCGCGGCCCGCGCTCGTAGATGCTGTACACTTGGATGATGTACGGGCTCTCCACTTTGGTCAGGACGTCGAGTTCGCGGGGGAAGAAGTGCTCCAGGAAGTCCCTGGAGGCGCGCTCCTTGTCGAGGATTTTGCAGGCGATGCGCTTGACCTTCGTCTTGTTCCGGTGCACGTAGTTGGCCGTGTGCACGCTGGCGTAGGAGCCCTCGCCGATCTTCTTGCCGATGTAGTAGCCCTGCTGCTCCAACGCGAACACCTCCGACGCCCTCGGCACGAGCTGCGTGGGCCGGGTCATCGCTGGGCTCCCCCGGGGCCCCGCAGGCCCCCGCAGGGCCTGGCTGGGACAGGGCAGAGAGGGAGCAGGGCGTGAGAGCGGCAGCGGCGGGGCGCCTGACGGCGGCCGGGTAGGCCAGCCC
>NW_026269962.1:0-1497 GCF_000697945.3 Frankliniella occidentalis | reverse complement strand
TGAAGACGCGCGGCCCGCGCTGCAGGATGCTGTGCACCTGGATGATGTGCGGGTTCTCGATCTTGGTGAGGATCTCGAGCTCGCGCGGGAAGAACCTGTCGAGGAAGTCAAACGGCGCCCTGTCCTTGTCGAAGATCTTGCAGGCGAGCCTCATCTTGCGGTTGGCGGCGGCGTCCACGTACTCTGCGACGTGCACCGTGGCGTACGTCCCCTGGCCGACCTTCTTGCCGATGATGTACCCGCGCTGCTCCAGCGCGCTCACCTCCGAGTTGCGAGGGCTGAGAGGGTGCGCGTCGGCGCCCCCCCAGGGACTGCAGCCCGGGCTGGGCGCGGGGGCCGCGGGGGGCGTGTACGTCGTCATGCTGGCGGTGGGTGGCCGTCATGCCCGCTCTCTCGGATGGGGGGTCGCGCCCGCATGCGTGCCCCCGCAGGGGCCGCAGCCACCAGGATCCACGGAATCTGCAGAGAGAAAGAGAAAGGAACAGGGTTACCCACGGTCCGTGCTTGAAGGGCACGTGGCAGTGCTGCACGTTGCCAAGCACGAAACATGCCAAACGCAGAACCCAATTCCTTGCTCTTTCTCGCCTGGCCTAGTAACGCCTATCCCACTTCCCGGAGTGGGTTCTCCGTTCCGAATTCGACATTGCCGTAACTTGCGAAAGCGCGCTGTCCCTCTTATGTAGGTTACGGTATAGCCTCTGATGTGTTGGATAAACCGAGACTCTCGTCGATTTTACGCGAATTAAACGAAATTGACAAGGCAAGGTGGCAATGTCGGGATTAAGTACTGAGCGTAGTTTGGGTTGCACCTGGCATGTGTCTGGTGTGCAATTAAAACCAACATGTGGGGGAAGTATAATCTTTGTTAGGCATGACTCAGATTATTATTTTGCGGTTCAAACAGGTCTTTTTTTTTCTTTTTTTATGTTGGGGCTGGTCACGGGGGGGAGGGCCTGCGGGTGGTCTTCACGCCGGGCGCTACTCCGCCGGCTGGTTGACGGGCGTGGCGCCGGCTGACTTGCTGACGGCGGACTTGCGGTGCTTGGACGCCGAGTGGGTCTCCGGCTGGTCGGGGCGCTCGCTGTTCTTGGCCGGGTCGCTGCTCTTGGAGGCGCCGGACGGCACGGACGTCCCCGTCGCGAGCGGTCGGGCCGGCGGCGGGGGCGGCAGGCTGGGGCTGGAGGCGTGCGCCGCCGCGGGGGTGGTCAGCTTGGCGGCAGAGGGCGGCTTCTCTCTGCGCGACCGCACCCAGTCCAGGGCCATGGCCCGCTCCAGGGTCAGTCGCTGGGTGATGTCCGGCTCGAGCAGGTGGCGAACGATGCCTTTGGCCATGTTGGACACCGAGTCCCGGACGTGCGAGCGGAAAGACCAGTTGCGGTTGAGCTGGTCCTTGAGAAGCTTGCGCAGGTTGGTGTCGTCGAAGGGCATGCTGGCGTTGAGCATGATGAAGAGGATGATGCCCAGGGACCAGACGTCGGCCAGCTTGGGGTTGTAGGG
>NW_026269961.1:6359-6730 GCF_000697945.3 Frankliniella occidentalis | reverse complement strand
CAGAGTTGTGCAGGTCGTTGGTGCAGCACGTCACAGGAAAAATCACTGCTGTTGACGCAACTCGTGTGCTGCGCTGACAGCGTGCTCTACTCTGCCTGCAGTGTTCACTCAGCTTCCTTATACTCGCGTCATGCCTCGCTGAAAAAAACAAAATATTACCCTGCATAGCTAAATAATAAAAAGTAGCAATCTACAGCAATAACGCACCAACCAGCCTAGCTGCGCCCGAGTAATCGTCCTGCGTGTAGATCAAGTCACCGCAACAAACTCCCACGCAAGATTCTGCAGGTCGTAGCTGCAGCACGTCACATGAAAGCTTGCCGCAACGCGTGTGCTGCAGTCGTGTGCTGCGCCGACAGCGTGCTCTACTC
>NW_026269961.1:0-1179 GCF_000697945.3 Frankliniella occidentalis | reverse complement strand
TCCGTTCTCGCTGACCACTCACGTTACGGGCACATCGACTCTCAGCGCCTTTCCGTCTTGTAGTATGGTCTCTCAAACAGCTGAGAGAACCATTTAATTTTTGTACTTTGTGGAAGGTACCAGTTGGGCCTACGTTTTACACCCAACGCCATAAAGATGAAACCTGTTTTATCTTAACGATAAAACGCACTTTTGACAGGACTGCCCGATCAACAATGTTGATTCTCTAACATCTAATTCACGTCCACACAACGTCTAAAAACGAATCGAAGCGTGGACGTCCATGTCCACAAGACCTCTTACTGCATACTTCTATTCCATGTCTACACTCAGCCGTCTAAAAGATCTCATTTTCGCGGCCAAATTAGACATCTATTAGACGTATATGGTAGATGGTCATTAGTCGTCTAGGCATCTATCCTTGGACGTCTTTTCGTCATCTATGACACGCCCAGCCGAAAATTCCGGTTACGGCTACGGTTACGACTTCGGTTACGGTTACACTCGGAAATTGGACCCATTTCCGGTTACGGTTACGATTAAAGTTCTGGTTACGATTACGTTTACTGTTTCGGATACGATTACGGTTAGTCAGCGACATTTCAACACTTCCAAAACAGCCCTACTGCATAGAGAACACACCCGCGTAAAAACCTTCGGCTTGTTTTGGACCCATTCTCGTCGTTTTCCACTAGTCTGATAACGACCAGCATAGTACGAATATCAGACGAAGTATCGAGGTATTCCGTCGTATTTCCGTTCCTTTGACGCCGCACCATGGTCGTTTAACTGGTAAAATTCCCGACGAGAATGCGACGAGAAAACGGCGACCCATGCAGTGCCGGCGCCGCCGGGTACCGCCGTATACTCGTCGTTTATTCGTCGTATTTTGGTAGCGGAAGGGGAAAGAAACAAAACGGTCGGCCGCCGGGAGGCGGGCTCGAACCGGCGATCACTCAGTTGCTGCGCCGAGACGGTAGCCACCTGGCCAGGGAGGACGCCTGCACGTACCGCGGCCGGAACCGCATCCCATGCTGACCTGTGCTCTCTCGACACAAAGCCCACTCTCAGCGTTGTAGATTTAGACTGCGGGCCACTATGCACTGCTTTATGAGTAACATCTCGACACAACTTTTCGGAACAGTCAGCTTGTGCTCGCAAGCTCAAAAAATTGTGTTC
>NW_026269960.1:1945-4511 GCF_000697945.3 Frankliniella occidentalis | reverse complement strand
CATCATAGCCGCCCATGGGAGAGATAGGGCTGGCCGCCATGATGCTAGATTTCTTCCTGATTTCTTCTTATCCGGGGGCAGCCCAAATCGTTTATGTGAGATGATGAGCTCACAGAGATCTCGCACTCACCTGCCCCGCCACGGCGGTGAACCTGCAGAGCGCCCTGGCCGCGCCGGGCTGGCGGTCCACCAGCGCCCCCCAGGACGAGACCACGACGGCAGCCGCGGGCGCGTTGAGCAGGCAGTCCAGGGCGTTGGCGAGCATGAGCATGGCCTGCGCGGCCCGGGCGCGCGTGCGCGGCTCGCTCGACACGAGCGCCAGCACGAGCAGCACGTTGAGTGCCAGCCCGCCGGCGAAGGTGGCGACGAGCAGCGCGCCGAGGCCGGAGAGGGCGCCGCCGCCGTCAGGGCCGTCCTCGGGCACCAGGAGCAGGGAGCCGTTGCGGCTGACGAGTAGCGTGACGCGACGCACCCCCGGGGGAGCGTGGGCGTCGTGGGGTCCATGCCCGTGGTCCAGGGGGGGCCATGGAGCCATGGGGCCATGGCCTCAGCGCCAGCCGGCCCTCAGCCCGCGCACCGCTGCAGGCCAGAGAATAAAAAGTGCGCTCTTAAATGACAGTGGGGACTATTAGCGTCGTCACAACGAGTCGTGTCCTCCGCCATGAAAGTTCCGTGTTTTGTGCGGCACCCTCGACGCCGCGTGATGCCCGACCGGCGCGCACATGTCCGCACGCGCGCACCGGGCGGCCCGAGGGGCGGCCGTGGCGTATCGACGTGCAGCTGCTAATCTGACAAGGCAATCGCGACACGACAAAACTCGAGGCCCGTTCGGGTTGCCCCGTCATAGGTGGTTACGGGGTAAAGCTGCGACCTTGACAGTCACTTGGTATTTTGAAGCAGTCTGCAACGAGAACGCCCCCCCCCCCTCTATTCCAAGCACAACTAATACTAAATTTTATTCGAGACAGAGTTGACGCGCGAAATAAGACGTAAACAGTCGCATTCTTACCCGATAGTATGTCGTACTAACGTGCTTCGTGCAACCATTCCCAGTTAGTTTCCTATTTTGCAGTCGTAATACTGTACCGCATGCCGGGTGGGCGGCCCGATTGCCTACTCGCCCGGCGCTCAAGTCTGGTCGCAGAGGAGACGACGACGATAGGCACAACTACACGAAAGGGGACGTGATTTTTCAGCCACGCACCTGCTCGTGCTGGTATTTGTGTTGTGAATAAACGTCACTCACTCTGGTCCCGGGCGCTGTCAGCCTCGATCGCCTCGCAACGCCGCAGAGTCCGCGTGCGCGCGCAACGCTGTTCGTCCGCACCGCTGCGTCACGAGCACGAGCTGTGGACGACGGCGAGAAGCACCGTGTAACAAACAGGTGCATCTACACCAAAACTCCCTGTGTAGTATGGCGGTACTCCCCCTCGACGCGGCGTACTGACCTCCTCGACTTATTCACCCCTCCCCCCCTTTCCCTACCTCCTGTTCCTCATCGGACTGCTCGCACGCGATCCTCGCCCCCGCCCCCCCTTGAGGTGAGGAGAGGTCGGCGACACAAGCGGAGACAAAGACGTCGATACCACCCTCATTTCCTGGTCTGTAAATTGCCACCGCTTTACTTTGAAATTTTTGTTAAAATTATTTATGGTGTGTATGCGGTGCGGACTCAGCAAGGAGCTAGCTCTTCCCTGCGTGACAAAATCTGGTCCTCTCCGTGGTCTGGGCGGCCGAGGCCGCTGACGTCTCGTCCATTGATGAGCCCGCTCCAAGCTATGGATCCTTACCGTGCGGAGGGTCGTGATGTGGCCGAATAACTGCAACGGCGGCTGCCATGACTGACGGGAGGGCAGCGGACGGCGCGACCACCCATGGGCTGAGCACTGGCCACGGCGTGGAGCTCGCGGCGCCGCGGCGCGGGGCGCGGGGCCGGCCGGTGTCCGCGTCCCCCTAAAGGCTGTAACCGCCCCGCTGGACGCAGCCGGACGCGACTGGACGGGCCTGCAGGCCCATGCGGCGCCAGGGCCGGGAGTGTTTTCATTCCGGGTGAAGGGGAGGTGAAGGGGCCCACCCCGTCGCGTGTTTTTGACACGGGTTGCCATGGACACCCTCGGCCTGCCTTGCCCTGGCGTGCCCTGTCCTGCCCTGTCCTGACCTGCCGCGCCCTGCCGCGCGCCAGACCATCGATTGAATGGACGGGACGGACGCATGGAACGCCGCGCCGCGCCGCGCCGCGCGCCCCATGGGCTCGAGCCCCTGCTAGCGCCCCGCCCCCGCACCTGGGAGAGCTGCAGAGCTGCAGCGGGGCGCGAGGGCCAGGGGCGGCAAGGAAACACCCTCCTGAGACACGGAGGCGGAGAGAGAAGAGAAATAGGAGAGAGAGAGAATTGGTAGCATGCGTAGCGAGCAAAGCGAGACAGACAGAGAGAGGGAACACCCTCGTGAGACACGGAGGCGGAGAGAGAAGAGAAACAGGAGAGAGAGAGAGAATTGGTAGCATGCGTAGCGAGCAAAGCGAGACAGACAGAGAGAGGGAACACCCTCGTGAGACACGGAGGCGGAG
>NW_026269960.1:0-1130 GCF_000697945.3 Frankliniella occidentalis | reverse complement strand
GGCGGCGGAGGTGCGGGCGCAGGGATGGATGGTGGAGGTCCGTACTCCTTGGCGGGCACGCCGTACACGGGCTCCACGGCGATCGGGGGTGGCAGGGGAGCGGCGACAGCGAAGGCCGCGGCCGCTGGAGGCGCGTAC
This sequence comes from Frankliniella occidentalis, assembly GCF_000697945.3. Lineage (NCBI taxonomy): Eukaryota > Metazoa > Arthropoda > Insecta > Thysanoptera > Thripidae > Frankliniella > Frankliniella occidentalis. The sequence continues at coordinate 992 of NW_026269960.1, read as the reverse complement.
TCGCCGGCGGCGAGGGCCAGGAGACCGAGGAAGCAGATGACCTGCACCAAGAAGACAATGAGATCGGACCGGGCGAGCGACCGTCATCGCGGTGCTGCTAGAGGTGGTGGGCTGGACGTGCACGGCTGCGGGACCGCCGCGGAGAGCACTGAGAGCACCTACCTTCCACATGGTGATTGGACGACACGCTGAGTTGTGTGCCTTTGCCGTGGCCCGGGTGGCCTCTTATACCCGGCCGGCCCGGGGTGGACCGTGATGGGGCTCATCACCCGCGGCAAGGAGCGCGAGGCGGCCGGGGAGGGGGCACATACCCCAGCGCCCACCAGCCAGACAAACCCACACACGGTCACGTGTTCACGTGGGCCAACGAGAGCGGGAGCGAGGGAGAAAGTATCAAGGCACGGAAGTTAATATCACTTGAAACACGATGTCAAAGAAGATAGGGTTCTTTGAGGGTGTTCAACGAGTCGTTGGGCCGCTCGTTCCCAGGTGCGGATCCAGCCAGGCCGGACGTGAAAGGGGAGCCGGGCGGGCAAGGGTGGCAAGAGGCAAGAGCAAGCGGGCGACGCTATACACGCCACGCCACGCTTTTTGCAGTGGTACCGGGTGTCAGAGCGGATGCTGTCGTGTTGTGGGTTTGCATACCATCTTGAGCCGCAGGGGCCTGTGGTGCCTTACGAGCAGAGTGAGTAGGTAACCCCGCAACACTACGGTGTCCGCTCTGATACACCACCTGGTAAGGATGGAAAGTTACATTTTTTGTATGTAAAGGGGGTGTTTTGTGTGTGGAAAGGAGGAGGGGGCGTTAGAGGCGAGTATTCAAGATTCGCGTTTGTCGCCTTTTTCGCTTATATTCGGCGGATGTTGGGTGGCACTCTGACGTGAGTGTTATTTATACAGGGTGGTCCAGAGACCCCTTCCTTTATTTTGCTTATACTGTACCGGGTGCAGGCGTGCGGGCGGGTTGCATCAGGCGCGGATTAACGGGGGGG
>NW_026269959.1:3033-5221 GCF_000697945.3 Frankliniella occidentalis | reverse complement strand
GGAGGGGGGGAGGGCGACGCACGGCACGCCTCAGGGGCTTTGGTCACTTCTTCTTGGCCGGTTAATGGCTCGGCACTAACACATGTGAGGCGGGCGGCGGAGGCAAGTAGCAAGTATAGGTTGGGGGGAGTCTCTGACGTGGTGCGGGTCGCTCTCCGCCGGCTCTCCGTGAGCGTGAGAGCGCGCGCGTGCGTGTGTGTGCAACTCAAACAGTCGCGACGCTCAACCCTCCCCCCTAGCCGCCACCGCTGCCCCTGCTGAGGTGTTGGCCGCTCCTGTACGGTCGTCGACTCTCTCTCTCCTCTCGGCCCCTCGCCCGACCCCACTATGTCCCTCTCCCCTCTCCCCCTTTCCCTTTTCCCTCTCTCCATTTTCTTTTTAATAAACGCGTAATCCAGGCCATAAAAGAGTTTGGGAATAGGACCTTGTTAGCGAGCGGCCTAACGGCGCGGAGATTTACTCGGCTGTCTGCGAGAGCGCTCCGTGGCACGCCCCGCCCCGCCCCGCCCCGCCCCGGACCACCACGGCGTGCCGCGTAATGTTGCTCTGTGTGCAATAATTAAGACTCGGATGGGGTGCGTGCGGGGGTGGGGCGGGGCGTGGCGGGTTGCGCGCGATGCGTGGGCGACTCTCCCCCATCTCCCGCCGAACTGATTAGCGTTCGAGTGACTCCCTGCGCTCGTGCTCTCAGACAGGTAGTGGCATCGGCGGCGGTCGGGGGAGCGGGCGGAGAGCCAGCCGGCCCCAGAAGAGGAAAGGAGTCAGCAGAAGCAGGCGGGGAGGGGAAGGAGGGGGGGGGGGCGTCATCAACTGACAAAGGGACCCTCAATTTGTCCATTCAGGCGAGGGGGGGAGGGAGCCTCTCACCTCTTGCAGGGTGCCCGCCGCGGCCACGACGGTGCTGGTGGTGGCGCTGCGGCTTGGCAAGGGGCGCCGGCCCGGCCCGGGGTGCGGCACGGCGCCAGCGCCCGGCTGGTGTGGGTGCCACCCTGGGTGCCACCCTGGCAGTGCCACTCGGCGCTAATTTCTTCATCAGTGTGTGCCCCCTCTCCTCCCCCTCTCCCTCCACCTCCCCTTCCTCCTTCCACACCACTCCTTTACTGTTGGGAAAGGTGGTGGTGGCAGCGGTCGCCATGTCTAAAGGTACTTTACTCCCGACCCCCTCTCTCCCTCGCTCTCAGCAAAACCACGCAGTTTTTCCGTACCAGGTAACAGGTGCGCGGCGGAAGGTCACGTCCGTGCGCGCGCCTCCACACACCTCACCGCGGCACTCCCCTCCCTTCTCCACCGGAGAAAATAATGACATTTTTGCCGCATTTTGCTGCTTTTAGCCCTCTCTCTGTTTTCCAACTCTGCCGATAAGGTTGTTCTTTACGGAAAGACTTCTCATGTTGAATCGCTTCTGGTTATGTGAAAACTCACAATTAGGTCCTGATATAATGATCTGTTGTTGCTTTTGTTTATACGGTTTTAACGGTGTGGCGACACGTGCTTGTCATAGTTGTGCGCTCCGAGCACGCTCCTCCACAGCGCGAGAGAGAAACAGAAGGGCTGAAATGTTTTGCGCGTTACACCCAGAAATGGTTCCGTTGATTTTATGTCTGATGTCATACTGGAATTTTTCTGTTCATTCGAATGAATAAGATGAACGGAAATTTCCGCAGGAATTTGGGAATTGACATTTCAATGGGACCATTTTCTCGGTGTACGGCGAAACTTGGTGCAGCGGGTACGCTTCTGTACCGTGAGACGTGTGCGGAAAGAGAACGGCCGGAATAAGCGAAAGGTCATCCCGCGGGGGGACGAGCTAGACTTGTGGCGGAGACACACTGACACACAATACGAGAATAGAAGAATACTGACTGAGATGGGCCCGTGAGCAGTGTGACCTATAGCAGGGGAAGAGTGAGAGAGAACAAGAGGGCGAGGGAGCGAGAGAGAGAGGAAGAGAGAAGGGGGAGGGTGAGACGGAGGAGACAGTTAGAGAGAGAGAGAGAGAGGGAGAGAAAGAGTAACCGAGATAGAGATAAATTAGCAGATAGGGGAGGGAGCGGACGTGACGTGACCCGACATTCTGACGTGACGCGGCGTGACGTTGGATGCGCGCCGGCGTTACCAAAGTTTCACAACTTCCTAGCTGGTTGCGGGAGGCCAATCTTGATAGCCACCCCCCCACCTCTTATTTTTA
>NW_026269959.1:0-1568 GCF_000697945.3 Frankliniella occidentalis | reverse complement strand
CGTGGGCGACTCTCCCCCATCTCCCGCCGAACTGATTGCACGAGAGAACGGGGGGTGGGGAGCAGGGAGGGGCAGAAATGAGGGGGAAAGGGGGTGGGGGAGAGACCGCTGCTGCTTGGGTCTCGATATGGGGAGCGGGGAAACCTCGCTCTGCTGCTGCGGCACGACCACCACCGCGTCGACTGACATGGAATCAATTAAAAATGTAGATTGATATCACCTTTTTTTTGTTCTTTTATCGAAAAAATGGAGTGGCCTGCCTCGCCGCATCACATGTTTGTCTGTCAGGATTCACCATGAAATATTTTTCTCTTTGTCGGCGCAGTACGTACTTCACTTTGCGGTACGTACTTCACACGCGCCGTTGTTTTACGAACTCGCAACGCAAAGTTTCTTGTCTCCGCTGCTCTTTTTACTCCTCGGCGTGACTGATAGCGTGACGTGGCGGGGCGGGGGGTGGCCCACCTGGCAGGGATGATCGTTCAGCCCGCGGTTCGGCAAAGCACCTCCCTCGTCGAACAGGGCGTCGTCGTTAAAGTGAGATTGTGTGCGTACGGGAAGGGGGACAGGTTTAAGAGGGGAGGTGAGGGGGGGTGGCTTGATTTGATCTGCTCTGTTTTTGCCGTTTGCATCCCTTCTTGATGAGAGGAAACTAACGCGGTGGCGTAGCGCGCGGGCGATGATACTCCGCTGTGTATCCAACGGTTTGCCCAGACGCTCCCCGGGGGCCCTGCTGCGGTGCGAGAGGGTGCGAGCGAGCCAGGAACCCCTATCCTCCACCCTTCCCTTCTCTCTCTCTCTCTCTTCCTCTCACGCAGCCCGGCCGCGGGAGTCGAGGGGGAGCAAGAGATGTTTACGATCGTCACTATGCCAAAATACTTGATGCCAAGGTGGCGGTGGAGCGCGGTGGTTGCGTTGGCGCGGCGGGGGGAGGGGGAATGGCTCGACGGCGAGGTGTTAATAAGCACGTACGCCCGTTCCTCCTGATTGTCTCCTGCCAGCTCAGCACTCCTGCCACACCTCCACGCTCCGCGCGCTCGCTCGGCGGCGTCCCCCATCATCGCCCGCTCCCGGCAACCGCGGTCCCGGCAACCTCAGCGACGACGACGGGGCTCTCAACGAAACGAACACACCCTACCCACCTCGGGTTGGCGTTGACAACCCTAGAAAACCCTTACCGGGCGACAGCATAGTCCCTCCTGCAAACCTAACACGGTTACTCCGTAAACCTCAGTGTAGCCTCCTCGGTGGAAGTTAAGTTGCACTTGAGTCACTTGCGCAGTGAGCAAGCCGTTGAAACAAAAAATCCACACAAAAAACAACATAAATACGGTGGTGCTGTCATCCGCCTCCTGCTTCCATTCGGAATGACGTTTATAACTCGCCACCACCACCGTCTCCCCTTTTCTCTCAATTTGTCCGTTGTTGGCGGAGTCGTCTCCCCCTTCCTCATACCCTGCCCACCCCCGCAGTTTGGCTGCATCTTTCTCTTTTCGTCTCAGATCGACATCGTCTGATTAGCTATCTGGCTGGCTGGGGTGGGGAGGGAAGAGGGCCGGTTGGAGTGG
>NW_026269958.1:3589-4181 GCF_000697945.3 Frankliniella occidentalis | reverse complement strand
CCCCCAGCGTAATGTTGCGTATGTGATGCGTGTTCGCGCGAAATTACAGTAGACTACTGGGCATACATCGCAATTTGCAAAACTCGCGAGAATAATAAAAGAATAGCCAGCGCGTGAAATCATTATTTTGCGGTTTATTCCTTCGTATTTCTTGCTGTGGATGGGGCAGCCTCATCAGCGGCGAGCCCCCGCGCTGCCCCTGCTGGGTCCTCCTGCTCTCTGCCGCTCGCGTTCGTTTGGCCGTCGCTCCAATCAATACGCTCGGCACACTGTCCATCCTTGTTTGGTCATTTCACTATTGTCGACGGCGTGGCGTGGCGTAGCGCGGTCTCGTATGATACCTTCGGATACCTCATTATCGGTCGCTTCAGCCGGCTCCGCGGCCCTTCGGGTGATGTTTAGAAACATGACTGTTGATTAAATGGGGAGTGGACGGGGCCTTTCGCCAGTCACTCCCCCCCCCTCTCTCTTTATCTATGCATCTCTCCCTTCCCCCTTCCCCCTCTCTCCCTCTCTCTGTCCAGTCGGTCCGGCCGCGATCCGCGGGGGGTTCCTCTGGGGTACCCACAGAGCACCCGGCTGGACAGTGAGT
>NW_026269958.1:0-724 GCF_000697945.3 Frankliniella occidentalis | reverse complement strand
TACCCCGCGCATGCTCACGCACTACCGCGATATCCCTGCTGCCTTCCAATCCTCGATCGCGATCCCGATGTGCGAATCTCGCTGCTGGAAACAGAATAATGTCGCACACTTGTAGGCGAATGGACGCCATTTGTGCACATAGAGGCTGAAGTGTGTAAATTTCAAATTTCAAATGAAAATTCAATTGTTTACTCTCTGAAGTGAACGAACGGGCACTTACCCAACTGCAAATGTGCGAATGGACATTCACACACGCCTACAAGTGTGCGACATTCACACACCTAGAGCAAAGGGTTGCCGGAGCCCTCGCCCCGGGGCGCGCCCGGCCGGGCCCAACATGGCCGCGGCCGCCCTAATGACCGGGTCCCATACGGGGCCCAGTCAATTACCCCGTGTTATTCTGTCGCGACTAATAAAACGCGCGCCCAATTTTGGGCGTCTGGGGGCTGCGCTTTTATATGTATTGAAGGTGTTTCATCAGATTACACGAGCGGCCATAGGGCGGGGCGGTACACGTATGTGTAGCGACGTAGGTACACTGTTGGGCAACGCGCGGCCGTCGCGTCCTGCGCGAGGAGACAATAATTGTAAGGGTTCGTGGAAATCCTTTTGCAGGGCGAGCAGGGGATTAAGGTGGAGTGCTGCTGGCCTGCAGCGATCCCCTTCCCATCGTATGGTGTCTGCATTGTGGAGCGTGTGTGTGCGTTTGTGTTCTTTTTTTTCG
>NW_026269957.1:5842-6109 GCF_000697945.3 Frankliniella occidentalis | reverse complement strand
TAGAATATTTGCATGAAAAGCAGGAAAGAATAATGCCACCACTCAAAAGTTTAAAAAAAGCACTGTACAATACAAGAAAAGCTATCACGTTGGGCGCCGTTTGTCACGACTAAGCTCAGGTGTTGAAGGCGCAGGGTGTACCACAAATCTAGCTGTTCTCGGATGCCTGGTTATCCTTGCCGCTTTACATAAGTAGTGAAATGTATTGAAAGAAAAGTGCTTTGGTTTTTAGCCCGCCCTTCTGCTTGTAAAAAAGCATTAAAGCGG
>NW_026269957.1:0-772 GCF_000697945.3 Frankliniella occidentalis | reverse complement strand
CTTCTTACTTCCGCTCCGCGCTCTAGAGGGATACCCTATTCGGCTACTTCTGTTATTTCGCATGTATTGCGCAAGTATGTCGTCTATTTCGCATCCATTTCAGGTCGAATTCGGATCTTATCTGCACATTTCACAATTATTTCGGGTATCTCACAACTATTTCGGGTATTTCACAACTACTTCCGCTGTTTCACAGCCATTTCGGCACTATTGCGGGTTATTTCGGCACTGTTTCGGGCATGTTTCGTGATATCGCTTTTATCGCAGATATGACTCTATTCAGCCTACATTGGTGGTAAAGGCTCTCGCAAGGTTCTCTACGTCGCAGCATTGCTTAACTATGTAACACAATGCTGTAGCTGGCTACGCATTTGTTTTTGAGCAAAAAGTCACGCAAGTGCCCCAAATAATTGGTCTAATTCCAGCTCGCGCCGGTCCCCGCTATCTCTCCTTAGTTAGGTACGGTGCCGTTCGCATCCGTTCAGTAGAGGGCGCCTGTGACGCGCTCCCGTATTCTTGTTGTGACTTTACCTTCAGACGTAACTGGCACTCCTTCAGCTCCATCAGCTGATCCCTTGACCGTTTGGTATCACGTTCTCCATGTTCATGGCATATTACTTTAATCTTAAAAACCTTGATGTTTTGAAAATTCACATTAACGTTTTTAATTTCCAGATCGCCGTTTCTAAAATTTCAAAACATGTTTGCAATTTTTTTAACGATTGTTTTAGATTGTAATTTTACAAACATTGGATTGCGTAAAAAGTTGCCA
>NW_026269956.1:1753-3282 GCF_000697945.3 Frankliniella occidentalis | reverse complement strand
GGGGGGCTGACTACACGACTCAGGACTCTGGAGTTGGGAAGGGGGGTGCAGTCACTGTCTCGTGGGACTGCAGCGCTAAGAGTTGTCTCCCGCCCGGAGCCGTCTACGGCTGCCTTCTACTTGTCAGGCAATGCTGTGCTTGTCTACGGTCAGGAAGCCCCGAGAGACCGCCCGCGTGCCGCGTCGGAGGGAAAGCGCGCAGCGAGGCGAGCCTCCAGGACGCGTGCGCACGGGCGGCTGCTCACAGAGAGAGAGCGGGGCCCGGAGGGTCACCTGTAATCATGCACGTTGTTGGTGGCTAGGATGGGGCAGTCCACTCGGTAGAACACCACGGCGTCCACGTGCACCGTGACAGAGTCTCGCGACAACACCTGTTTTCAAAAGTTTTTACATATTGTCCGCAACCGCACGGAGCATGGAGCGAGAGAATTCAGTGAAAGAAGTCAGTGTCCTGCAAAGAAACTTCGCGAGGGGCTCTTCTATTTATTTTTGCGTACGGTAGACCATCTCTGCCGCACGCTTGCTGAGTGAGGTATATTCTCCTCTCTTGGTTACGATAGTAGACAGAGTGATCGCGCTGCACTTTTTGGGCGGATTATTTTTTTTTCATTAATTTGTAAACTGGTTTAGTTGGAGCGCCAGTAGGGCGAAACTTACCTCCTGTGGAGGCACGTCGAAGCTGACCGTCCGCAGGTCCACCTTGCAGTAGGTGTCGATGCAAGGCAGCACGAAGAAGACCCCCGGGCCCCTGGCGCCCCCAGCGCGCAGGCGGCCCAGCCTGAAGATGACGGCGCGCTCGAACTCCTGCACCACCTGCGACAGACAAAGGAGGGCGTGTTCACTGGGCCTGGGAAACATACCTGGCTGGGTAGCGACCTGCCGTCTTCGTAAAAGTACCCTCTCCAACTACACAACCTTAGCGTAAGTAGGGGCACCCGAGATTAATACTTAGCCTGGGTTGCCAGCGTGAAGGGCGGAAAAGTGAGGGGGGCGGGGCGTACCAGCCACGCAGCCTGCTTTTGGCACTGCTGTGAAGTGGAAAATGAGGATGAGACTGCTTAAAGAATCCCAGTCATCAGGGGACCGCACAGAAGACACCCCCTCATCTCATCCCTCTTTCCCCCCTCTAAGCCGAGATTTTGTTGAGGATGCCACGAAAAATACCCGCAAACTAACAAAAGAAAAATGGCGGAGTCCTGGGGATGGAATATTAAAATAAAACCTGAAACAAGCCTGGCCAGCACGAACAAAATGTTACCTTGAATGTAAAGAGTAGCGAAAAGGGCAGCGTGATGACGAGCAGCACGACGGACGCGACTGTGGCCACCAGCTCGATGATCCCGTTGCCATCGTCAGCTGAAATAAAATATTTACATACATATTAGTAAGAGAGACGAGGCTAGCTTTCACACGCACAAAGAGGAAGGTAATTAATATTGATCAGATTTTATTTCGTTTTTATTTTTTCTCATTCGGTGAGCACACGAGAGAAGTCGGACCGAATCAACATCATTATCCCGGCTAACGAG
>NW_026269956.1:0-1670 GCF_000697945.3 Frankliniella occidentalis | reverse complement strand
CGCCCCGCCTTACCCCACCCACCCGGACCGCAGCGCGGCCAGGCTTTGTTTAACACGGCGGCGTGGTGCCCCCGATCCACAAGCTCTCGCTCCAGCTCCACCAGGACGGCGTCGGAGCCCCAGTCCGTTACTCTCCATGGAAGGTGGGGGGAGGGGGGGGGGAGGAGGATCCTCGCGATTTTGTTGTGCTACCCGAGGCGAGGGGATGACGTCGCACACGACAGGCGCACTGCTGACAGAGGGTTAACGGGACGGGACGCGCCTGGAGGTAACTTTTCGTTGTCGATCCGCCAGTTGCCACACGACTTAATAGCGCAAGGGGGGAGACCTGCTGCACCAAGAAAAATGATTTCTTGTTTCAAGTGCATTTTGAACTAAAAGTGACTCCAAGTTACTCCAAAGGAAAAATCGTTTTGAGTCAAGAACAAATTAATCTTGTGTCACTTTTAGTGCAAAATGTACTTGAAGCAAGAAATCATTTTTCTGGGTGTGGATCGCCTGCCACCCCGCCCCACCCTACAACCGCGGGTGTTGGCTGCTGTTTGAGTTTCGCAGTTACCGGCATGACGTGCGGCGCGCGCAGCAGACAAGCAGGGCATCTTCTCTCTCTCCGCCATCACTCCCTCCTCTCAGCCCGAGCGAGTGCCGCGCCGTCACAGACACGGTCCCAACGGGAGACGTGCAGCTCGTGTTGTTGTTTGTCGTCAATGGTTTACCGCCCCCTCCCCCCCTCCATCGCACGGCACGGACGGAAACCCCCCGCCGCGGAGCGCAAAACAGAACGCCGCGCATCCATTCTCATCACACATCTTTCTCCTCTGTGCCGCTCTCTCCCCCGCCGCGACGCCCGCGATCTCTTTTCCACCTCCTTCTCCCCTGCTTCCGCCTCAACCCTCCGCTTGCACTGCCGCTTTCCCGCGCGGTTTCAATTTGCAGACAAACTGAGGCGCGCGCGGCTCGCTTCCCGCAGAACGGATTGGAACGGTATCGTTTCCCGGGAGCGCCGAGTGCCTGGTCTGCGCTGCGGTCCCAGGCGGTCCCCCGCTGGCATCCGCGTGGCGGCCCCCCGGGGGGCGGGGCAGGACGGTAGCAGCGCTCCCGGCCCGACCACAGATCTGCCAATCAATTACGTAGCATGTGCAGGCGGGGCGGGGCGGGGCTGGGCGGTAGAGGGTTGGACAACTCTGCCCGGCGGACAGTCAGCGTGCCAGGAGGTGGGGCTGGTGGAACGCGCGTAGTGCCACTTAACCTGGTGGGCTGCGCTGTCTGTGTGATTCTGTGTGGGGTGAGCGCCTCGCACAATGTGTTCCCCCGGTCCTGGGTCCTGAGCGCCGGAGCACGCGCTCGGTGGAGCCGGATGCTGCCTCGTAGGCAGGCGGAGACACTCGCCTGCTGCGAAACACAGGTGGGTTTTTGCCTGTCTTTCCTGGCAATCCTGCGACAGGGCGAGTTCCGCGGTCGCTGGGACACATGAACACAGGGCCGCACAGGCTCAGAGGCTCAGGCCCACAGGCGCAGTCCCGCAGGGCAGCGGCCCCGCTGTACTGTCCTCAGCTGCCATTCACACGACTCAGCTGCGCTGGGAAATTGCATTCCCACTCCCGCTCATCCATCCCCTCTTCCCCCCTCCCCTCTCCCTCTCTCTCTCTCTCTCTCTCTCTCTTCCCCCC
>NW_026269955.1:3717-4529 GCF_000697945.3 Frankliniella occidentalis | reverse complement strand
TCGTCACCACTCTCTTTTCTCTCTTGTAGGAGTATTGGGTCCATCTCGAGGGCCCTCCAGGCCTCCCCACGGGGCCTGCTCCACCTCCCCTCCGCCATCGGTCCGGGCCGCCCCCCCCCCCCTCAGCGCGACTTGACCAATTACTCTCCACCCATATATACGTGCGTCGCACCACCCGCGCTGCGCGCACCTCGTGGTGGGGGTCCTCGAACTAGGAAGGGACTCTCCGTTGTGCTGCACTCGAACTACCAGAAAAGGATTTCGAGATGATTTTTTTTTCGTGCCCCATTTCACAACGTTCCGTGTGCGTGCGCTTTGGGGCGGGGCGGGGCCCTGCTGCAACAGGGAGCTAGAGCGGATGGATGAGGCGGAAAAAAATGTACAATGCGCCCAGAGAGAGAGGGGGGGGTGTACAATGTAACAACGGCTGATCAGGGTGGCGATTGGCAACAAAAGGCTCGCGCCGCGCCTGGCCGCGCTCCGCGCATTGATGAGCAAACACATCCGCTAATCACAAAAGTCGCGCATGTTTGCTTTATTAATATTTCGCTCGAAGGGCCCCATACTCTTCTCTCTCTCTTCTCTTTACTCGCTCGCTCGCCCACACACGTGTTCCAGGTCAGCGCCTCCTGGAGCCGCGTGCCCTGCTAACGAGCTGTCCAGCGGCAGCTGGATGTGTTTTCCAGGAGATCAGCTCGACCAATCACGGCAGCTGTTCTATTTTAATGGCATCGGAACATAACCGTATTTTCATACACGACCTGTCAAGCCTCGTTTAAACAAGCGCTGGGTGGGGGTGGTTTGGTGTGGGG
>NW_026269955.1:0-662 GCF_000697945.3 Frankliniella occidentalis | reverse complement strand
AGAACGACTGCAAGGAAACGAAAATAAAGTTGATTACTCGAGTCGTCACCACTCTCTTTTCTCTCTTGTAGGAGTATTGTTCCAGGTAAATTTTCCATTACAACTGTCGGTCTCTTTTTCAGTTATGTGTCTTGAGGTTGCGCGGGCTTGCAGTTTGCAGGCGTGGGCCGCGCTTCTGCAGCCGCCCCTGCCCTTCCAGCCCCTCCAGCCGCTCCAGCGGAGTTCTGTGTGCAACCAGAAATTTCCGCTTGGTGGGACTTTGCGCGCTCATTTTCGAACGCACACAGGACAAAAGCCTTTTAAGTGTACTGTGTGCCACCAAACATTCTTAGATCGTCAAGTGTCATGTAGCCATGCTAAAACCTAAAACCCACATGACTAAGCATATCCGCTGCATTGCATACTGCCAACATATTTTCGGCGGGTGTCTAGTTATCTTGCGTTTTCTAACTGCAAATGGGCGTGTATAGCTTTGAACATTGGGTAAAAATGTCCTAAACTATTTTAAGTAATCTGAATGTACTTTCTGATATAGTTTGTATTAAGCTTTTATATTGAATTTTTATTTGTTTTAATTCTTTTTTGACCGGCATAGAGTTTGACATTGAAAAAGCAGATCACCATTTTGTTGGTGTATCTAGGCTGGCTTGGCCTCGGAGCAG
>NW_026269954.1:6865-7747 GCF_000697945.3 Frankliniella occidentalis | reverse complement strand
AGCGCATGCAGCGACATGGAGACAGCGGAGTAAACCAGGTGGCCAGTTCCGTAGGTAGGCTGTACAGCAGGCAGGCATGCGGACGAGTTGCCTACTCGATGGTGTCGGTGGTGGAGCCGTAAGGTGCCATAGCATATTGATGCGGTCGTGCACGAACGTGCATGCAGTAACTGGGAATGAGCACACACAGACGCAGTCGTGGTTCGCCTTTTGAAGATGATGTGACGTTAGGTACGTAGATGGTCCGGAAAGTTCGTCCGTTTTACTCAGATTCATTCGGCAAACTGGGAGCAAGGCGCCTGCGAGACTCGGGGTAGGCCACCCCGCAGTACACGCACGCACTGTAGGCATGATATTGCCTACCTACAAGGCACCTTTTAAAGGTGATGATGTGGCGTTGGCGGGCGTTGGGGATCGTTCACTTCAACAAGGGTTTTATGGCAACTGCTTGTTCAAAGCGAACTGGAGCCACATTACGTATGTTTCACTCAGACTCATTCGACAAACTGGGAGCACGGCGCCTGCGAGACTCGAGGTAGGCCTCCCCGCAGTACACGTATGCACTGCAGGCCAGATGTTGCCTACCCACCAGGCGCTATGGTGAGAGCGTGCACAGCCTGAGGCTCGGAACGGAGAAAGACGAACGTACTTTCTGGATGATCCCTGGGCTGGGGCCGAGTCCTCGCGGTGGCGACGCGGTGGTTGTGCAGCGCAGTGCCAGCGGAACGGGCGGGAGAGGAGGAGGGGCAGCCAGCGGCGGGCAGGGCCGGGTCCTTGACAGCGAGTGCGAGGCCCGGCCACGAGCCACCCCTCGCCCCAACCGGCCCGGCCTCCTGGAGTGTATGTAGGGGGCTAGGATGAGAGGAGGTTCCTCCGCCCAAA
>NW_026269954.1:0-274 GCF_000697945.3 Frankliniella occidentalis | reverse complement strand
CACCAGGACCCGGCCCTTTGTGACCGCCGCATCGGTCGCATCAATACGGACCATCGCAAACAGGAAAAATTGCGGCCATTCACAGACTAACCGCGACGGCCGGCGAGCCACTCAAACCGCCGAGACGGACGCGAAAAAAAAATAAAACGATAGCGAGTGAAGCCGAGGAGGCTGAGCCCGAGCCGTTCTCTGCTTCCTAGTTCTCATCTCTACCGAACTGAAATGTCGAAGTAAAGATTATTAATCCCCGTAACAACGTAATACCTCCCAGCTT
>NW_026269953.1:3153-6055 GCF_000697945.3 Frankliniella occidentalis | reverse complement strand
TATAATTTTTATTATGACATAACAGTATACCAGGCCCAGAAAATGGCTAAATAAGTATTCAACGGTATTCACTCATAAATGTGTAGAAAAAAGTTCAGGTAACTTAAATTTCTTAACTAGAGGTGGTGATATGTGTGTGAAAAAGTTCACACTAATGACAAGGGTGTGACAGAGGGTAAACTGAAACTAATATTCTGGACAATAAGGAGCTAATTGATGTATATTCTCGTACTGTTGAAATCATGGGTTGAAAAGCACATAATTATGATATGCTTTAATATGCCTTGCAAAACAGTTTATATTTGTTTTCATTGTGCATAAACCACTATATTGTCACTGACTAGAACATCTTTGTTTCCTTACAGGACCTGCCCGGTGACCTTGATGACCTTCCGGACACCATCCTAGCGATTCGACTGATTGAGAACGACGGAGCCCCACCCCGCAAGAAGCCTAGAAGAGAGGACAGCGACCAGCAGCGGCTGCAGCGGGGCGTGGACGCGGGCAGGAAGGTGGTGGAGGCGCTGCTGCTGGCGGTCCCCAAGGCCATGGAGGCACTCAACCGCCAGCTGGACGCGTCCGTCGCCCAGCTCCGGCAGCTGGAGGAGGCCCTGGAGCAGGTGCAGCGGGGTGCGGCAGACGATGAGGGCACCTCACAGGAGCAGCTGCAGCTGGCCGTGCAGCTGGAAGAGAGCCACCGACTGCTCAACAACAAGTGGAGCGTCGTCTCGGAGGAGCAGGATGGATCTACCTGGAAGGCTGATGTGCAGCTGGGCGGATTTGGAGACACCTTGCGCCCCCTGCTGTTACAGCTGCGAGAGGACGGCCTACTAGTGCAGGTAAATTTATTTTCGGCGAAGCCGATGAAACCTAAAGCGATTCCCCGTCATTCGTTCAGAGTTAACTGATCGGTCGAATGTAAATGGAAACCGAAGCCAGCTCTAAGCTGTCCAGGCAATCAGATTACGCAAATCAAATGGGGGAAGAGGAGGAGGAGGAGGCTTGACTGTGTTCACTGAGACTAACTCGAGCATCGGCGAATAATGCCGGGTTTACGATGGAGCTTTTTCGGAACAGAACGAAATTTGTGCGGAACGGAACGAATCTCGTTTGCTTGTTCCTTATGGGCGTGTTTATGTTGCCGTTTTGCCGGAACGGAACGAAATCTTTGGCCGGAACAGAACGACGGGTTCCCATTTTGATGGGAAGGAGCGGGAACAGAACGAAGGGTCAGCCAATGAGGAAGCGTCCCTGCTGCACGGAACGCACTTTCGTTCTGTTCCGTTACTGAAACATCGTAAACACCCTTTCGTTCCGTACCCGAAAAATTTGTTCTGTTCCGTTAAAATCTCGTTGTGTTCCGAAATCACCAACTCCATCGTAAACCCGCCATAAGGCGTGCTGATCATGTTGATGTTGCAGTGCGTGGTGCTTATTTTACTTTCTCTACCTCCAGGTTGACGACGTCGCTGTTTCCTCTTCACCAGACACATACGTGGGGCCTCCAACGCTAGCCGCTCTTTCCATAAAACGCAATGATCTCTCCGAAGGCGATTTGAAAGTGAACGAAATACTGCGAAACAAACGGCGCTTGGAATACATACGCGTCATAGACGGCTTAAGGGGCGAGGGGTCGGACAGGCTGCTGCGTATTATAGCGTCGCACCCGTTGCACATCCAGGAGCTCAAGTTCTCGGACAAGGTTGAGCCGAAGGTCTTGGAGGAGGTGCAGAAAATGTCTTCGCTCAAAAGACTGAACATCGATTGCGTGAGGGACCGAGACGACTACCCAGACCTGCCGTTGCAGCTGGAAGAGCTCATGATAAATCGACCGAGCGCGCAACAGCTGTACTGTATGATGCGCATGCCCGCTCTGCAGAGTCTCACAGTTAATAATTACTCAGGTCCCAATATCACGTTCACCCCTTCACAGTACAGAAAACTTCGTTGGCTCGGCGTCATCTCCGACATCGACCACAAGCCCACCATGCTCTCTCTGATTCGCGCGCATGCCTCTTCACTGCTGGAGCTGCGCTTGTTCTGCACCGTCAATCGCGACGACGGCGGTTATCAAGCTAGGTACTACTTCCCCGACCTTGGTCGGAACCTGGCTGCCTGCGACCTGCTCCACCTCCGGCGGCTCGTCCTACGACGTCCCCATAATATCCCTTGCACGGACGTCGCTGGCTGCCTGATGCAGCTGCAGGACCTCCGCGGCCTCCTGCCTCGGTCCGTCGAGGTGGTTTGCGACGCGTGCCGACCCTCCGTCCTCGAGTAAAGTGCTCCAATACGCCCGCACCACGGGCAGGCTTGCATGTCCTGTGCCGCCGTTCAAGACGTTGCCTTAATTTCGAACGTCGTCACAGTTTGTTTTAAAATGTTATTCCTAAAGTTTGGAAACTGGAATCTGGAAAATAAATCTTACCTGCATCTTATGATTAGTTTCCTTCCTCCCCGCCGTGCGGATTCCCCATTCCCCCATCTCAAGCACTGTCTGCTGTTCGTTCGTCTAGCTGCCGATTTGTACCTGGGCGTCTGGGAAGAGAGGAATAAACCACCCCGCTCTTAGTCCTCCCGGGTCTGCCCAAGGAGGAATTTGAGCCGTGACGTCAAAATGGTCCCCCGTTTTGGCATCTCTTTGTACTCATTCTGATATCATTGCGACCAATATTTCACTTGTGACATCATATTGAGTCATGTCATGACATTGGGATGAGCGCAGAAAGATGCCGAACTGAGGGAACGTTTTGACGTCACGGTACGGTGTCAGTCACGACTCAAACTCCTCCTAGGGCTGCTGTCGGGGGCTGAGCAATAACATCTGAAATTAGAAAGCAAGCTCCCCAAAGATCAGACAAAATGAAAAAAACGAAGAGAGAAGAGCAGGATGGGGATGGGGGGG